>NC_137630.1:32876143-32953643 GCF_963383615.2 Lipophrys pholis | reverse complement strand
GTGAAGGAGCTTGTAGAGTACTGTGTGGAGGAGCTTGTACTGTAAAGTACTCTGTGAAGGAGCTTCTATTGTAAAGTACTCTGTGGAGGACCTTGTATTGTAAAGTACTCTGTGGAGGAGCTTGTACTGTGTGGAAGACGTTGTATTATAAAGTACTGTGTGGAGGAGCTTGTACTGTAAAGTACTCTGTGGAGGACCTTGTACTGTAAAGTACTGTGTGGAGGAGCTTGTACTGTAAAGTACTCTGTGAAGGAGCTTCTATTGTAAAGTACTCTGTGGAGGACCTTGTATTGTAAAGTACTCTGTGGAGGAGCTTGTACTGTGTGGAAGACGTTGTATTATAAAGTACTGTGTGGAGGAGCTTGTACTGTAAAGTACTCTGTGAAGGAGCTTGTACTGTAAAGTACTCTGTGGAGGACCTTGTACTGTAAAGTACTCTGTGGAGGAGCTTGTACTGTCTGAGCAGTATGGTGGTGTTATCAGAGTACTAAGGTACTAGTACAGAGTAGTGACCAAACGTTGGGTCTGGTGATGTTGAGATATTTGAAGCTCCAGGATTGAGATGATTTTAGAAAGAGGTTTAGGAGCTGAGATCTTCAGGAGCTTTGTCACTGTCTGAGGTCAGTTCAGCTCAATCTCTTCTAGATTACACTGACTTGGGATTATTGAGTGAAGCTGAAGAGGTTCCAGATACTTGTTCTGACTGATAGCAGATGGTTCTATTAGCTCATTCAATGGAACCAAAGAGTTACTGGAGGAAAGTTCTTCTGAGGTTCTTCTTCCTTTATTTTGCCATCTTGGGAACTTTCTTGGTTTCTTTCTTTGCAGGATGTCAGGATTGTTCCAGAGGGGGTGAAGAACCTCCCAGCAAGCTGTCAGAGACCTGGTTCTATTGAGGCTTTTAAAGCAGCTGGGTTCTTTGATGAAGGACTGAAGAAGGGAAGATCTCTGGTCTGGAGATCTTCACACAAGGTTTTCTCAATGTCTAGCAGCCTTCATCTAAGGGTTCCTGATTAATCCATTTTACTACATAAAGTACTTTATTGGCCAGATAATGAGTATAAAGTTTTCAGCTTTCAGGTTCCTCTGATGTGGAACCAGAACCCAGTTTCAGTGAGGGAGGCTGAAACACTTTCTACTTTGAAGACGAGATTCAAGACTTTTCTATTTCCTGAAGCTACAGTGAGGACTGCTACCCCCCCCCCTACCTCTCTCTACCTCTCTCTCTCTACCTCTCTCTACCTCTCTCTACCTCTCTCTCTACCTCTCTCTACCCCCTCTACCTCTCTCTCTACCGCTCTCTACCTCTCTCTACCTATCTCTACCTCTCTCTCTCTACCTCTCTCTACCTCTCTCTACCTCTCTCTACCTCTCTCTCTCTACCTCTCTCTACCCCCTCTACCTCTCTCTCTACCTCTCTCTACCTCTCTCTACCTCTCTCTCTACCTCTCTCTCTACCTCTCTCTACCTCTCTCTACCTCTCCCCCTACCTCTCTCTCTACCTCTCTCTACCTCTCTCTACCTCTCCCCCTACCTCTCTCTCTACCTCTCTCTACCTCTCTCTCTACCTCTCTCTCTACCTCTCTCTCTCTACCTCTCTCTACCTCCTCTCTCTACCTCTCTCTCTCTACCTCTCTCTACCTCTCTCTACCTCTCTCTACCGCTCTCTACCTCTCTCTACCTCTCTCTCTACCTCTCTCTACCTCTCTCTACCTCTCTCTCTACCTCTCTCTCTCTACCTCTCTCTACCTCTCTCTACCGCTCTCTACCTCTCTCTACCTCTCTCTCTACCTCTCTCTCTCTACCTCTCTCTACCTCCTCTCTCTACCTCTCTCTCTCTACCTCTCTGTCTACCTCTCTGTCTACCTCTCTCTCTACCTCTCTCTACCTCTCTCTACCTCTCTCTCTACCTCTCTCTCTCTACCTCTCTCTACCTCCTCTCTCTACCTCTCTCTCTCTACCTCTCTGTCTACCTCTCTGTCTACCTCTCTCTCTACCTCTCTCTACCTCTCTCTCTACCTCTCTCTACCTCTCTCTACCTCTCTCTACCTCTCTCTCTACCTCTCTCTACCTCTCTCTACCGCTCTCTACCTCTCTCTACCTCTCTCTCTCTACCTCTCTGTCTACCTCTCTCTCTACCTCTCTCTCTACCTCTCTCTACCTCTCTCTACCGCTCTCTACCTCTCTCTACCTCTCTCTCTACCTCTCTCTCTCTACCTCTCTCTAACTCTCTCTACCTCTCTCTCTACCTCTCTCTCTACCTCTCTCTACCTCTCTCTACCGCTCTCTACCTCTCTCTACCTCTCTCTCTACCTCTCTCTCTCTACCTCTCTGTCTACCTCTCTCTCTACCTCGCTCTCTACCTCTCTCTACCTCTCTCTACCTCTCTCTACCTCTCTCTCTACCTCTCTCTCTACCTCTCTCTACCTCTTTCTCTACCTCTCTCTACCTCTCTCTCTACCTCTCTCTACTTCTCTCTCTACCTCTCTCTACCTCTCTCTACTTCTCTCTACCTCTCTCTTTACCTCTCTCTCTACCTCTCTCTCTCTCTCTACCTCTCTCTCTACCTCTCTCTACCTCTTTCTCTACCTCTCTCTACCTCTCTCTTTACCTCTCTCTCTCTCTCTACCTCTCTCTCTACCTCTCTCTACCTCTTTCTCTACCTCTCTCTACCTCTCTCTTTACCTCTCTCTCTCTCTCTACCTCTCTCTCTACCTCTCTCTCTTCGTCCCCTACCCAAACCAGGGTGTGCTTCCAAGGTTTGTAACTCCCCCCCATTCTATCTCTCTGTCTATTCTATCCCTTCCTCTCCTCTACCCCGCCCCTCAACCCCCTCCACCCCCTCCACCCCCTCCACCCCCTCCACCTCTGACTCTAGGTTCTACAAAGGTTCTTCCTGTTAGAGAAGTTTTTCTTTCCTCAGTCGCAAATAAATCTGCTGCTCATGTGGATTAGTTGGGTTTTTCTCTTTTCTCTGTTAAACCTAGAAAAGCCGGTGTTGTATTTGCTGCTCTAGAAAAGACAGAGTTGTAGTTGCCGCTCTAGAAAAGACAGAGTTGCATTTGCCGCTCTAGAAAAGACGGTGCTGTATTTGTCGCTCTAGAAAAGACAGAGTTGTATTTGCCGCTCTAGAAAAGACAGTGTTGTATTTGCCGCTCTAGAAATGAAGGTGAATTGAATTGAATTGTCTGATCAAAGGTCACATGATGGCAGGATTTACATGATTAATGAAGCTCCGCCTTCTGCCTGGCAGTGTAATCTGGATGTTAGAGGAGGAAGATGCTCTATAATCCAATCACAGTTCTTGTGCTGCTTAAGTGGAGAGGAGTTTGAAGGTCACAGGTCATAGTCCTCCTCCTCCTCCTCTTCATCAGAGGTAGTAGTCTTCCTCCTCGATGTCTCCATGAGTGTCCTGGAAGCCGAGCGCCTGGATGTCGTGGGTGATGTCAGTCATGCGTCGGTTGAATTCCTGGGATCCTGAAGCCAGAGAGACGTTGTCGTACCTGCAGGTGGACAAACAAAATGTTACGGTTCAGGTGGTGACAGACATGAAGAGTGAGGCATGAGGAGTAAAGAGTGAGGAGTGAAGCGTGAGGAGTAAAGACTGAGGAGTGAGGAGTAAGGAGTGAAGAGTGATGCGTGAGGAGTAAAGAGTGAGGTGTGAGGTGTGAGGAGTAAAGAGTGAGGCATGAGGAGTAAAGAGTGAGGAGTGAAGCGTGAGGAGTGAAGACTGATGTGTGAGGAGTAAAGAGTGAGGAGTTAGGCGTGAGGAGTGAGGCATGATGAGTAAAGAGTGAGGAGTGAAGAACGAGGTGTGAGGAGTGAGGCATGGGGAGTAAAGAGTGAGGTGTGAGGAGTAAAGAGTGAGGAGTGAAGCGTGAGGAGTAAAGACTGAGGAGTAAGGAGTGAAGAGTGATGCGTGAGGAGTAAAGAGTGAGGAGTGAGGTGTGAGGAGTAAAGAGTGAGGAGTGAAGCATGAGGAGTAAAGACTGGGGAGTAAGGAGTGAAGAGTGATGCGTGAGGAGTAAAGAGTGAGGTGTGAGGTGTGAGGAGTAAAGAGTGAGGAGTGAAGCGTGAGGAGTAAAGACTGAGGAGTGAGGAGTAAGGAGTGAAGAGTGGTGCGTGAGGAGTAAAGAGTGAGGTGTGAGGAGTAAAGAGTGAGGCATGAGGAGTAAAGAGTGAGGAGTGAAGCGTGAGGAGTGAAGACTGATGTGTGAGGAGTAAAGAGTGAGGAGTTAGGCGTGAGGAGTGAGGCATGATGAGTAAAGAGTGAGGAGTGAAGAATGAGGTGTGAGGAGTGAGGCATGGGGAGTAAAGAGTGAGGTGTGAGGAGTAAAGAGTGAGGAGTGAAGAGTGATGTGTGAGACGTGAGGAGTAAAGAGTGAGGAGTGAAGCGTGAGGAGTAAAGACTGAGGAGTGAGGAGTAAGGAGTGAAGAGTGATGCGTGAGGAGTAAAGAGTGAGGAGTGAGGTGTGAGGAGTAAAGAGTGAGGAGTGAAGCGTGAGGAGTAAAGACTGAGGAGTAAGGAGTGAAGAGTGATGCGTGAGGAGTAAAGAGTGAGGTGTGAGGAGTAAAGAGTGAGGCATGAGGAGTAAAGAGTGAGGAGTGAAGCGTGAGGAGTAAAGACTGAGGAGTAAGGAGTGAAGAGTGATGCGTGAGGAGTAAAGACTGAGGAGTGAGGTGTGAGGAGTAAAGAGTGAGGAGTGAAGCGTGAGGAGTAAAGACTGAGGAGTGAGGAGTAAGGAGTGAAGAGTGGTGCGTGAGGAGTAAAGAGTGAGGTGTGAGGAGTAAAGAGTGAGGCATGAGGAGTAAAGAGTGAGGAGTGAAGCGTGAGGAGTGAAGACTGATGTGTGAGGAGTAAAGAGTGAGGAGTTAGGCGTGAGGAGTGAGGCATGATGAGTAAAGAGTGAGGAGTGAAGAATGAGGTGTGAGGAGTGAGGCATGGGGAGTAAAGAGTGAGGTGTGAGGAGTAAAGAGTGAGGCATGAGGAGTAAAGAGTGAGGAGTGAAGCGTGAGGAGTAAAGACTGAGGAGTAAGGAGTGAAGAGTGATGCGTGAGGAGTAAAGACTGAGGAGTGAGGTGTGAGGAGTAAAGAGTGAGGAGTGAAGCGTGAGGAGTAAAGACTGAGGAGTGAGGAGTAAGGAGTGAAGAGTGGTGCGTGAGGAGTAAAGAGTGAGGTGTGAGGAGTAAAGAGTGAGGAGTGAAGCGTGAGGAGTAAAGACTGAGGAGTAAGGAGTGAAGAGTGATGCGTGAGGAGTAAAGACTGAGGAGTGAGGTGTGAGGAGTAAAGAGTGAGGAGTGAAGCGTGAGGAGTGAAGACTGATGTGTGAGGAGTAAAGAGTGAGGAGTTAGGCGTGAGGAGTGAGGCATGATGAGTAAAGAGTGAGGAGTGAAGAATGAGGTGTGAGGAGTGAGGCATGGGGAGTAAAGAGTGAGGTGTGAGGAGTAAAGAGTGAGGAGTGAAGAGTGATGTGTGAGACGTGAGGAGTAAAGAGTGAGGAGTGAAGCGTGAGGAGTAAAGACTGAGGAGTGAGGAGTAAGGAGTGAAGAGTGATGCGTGAGGAGTAAAGAGTGAGGAGTGAGGTGTGAGGAGTAAAGAGTGAGGAGTGAAGCGTGAGGAGTAAAGACTGAGGAGTAAGGAGTGAAGAGTGATGCGTGAGGAGTAAAGAGTGAGGTGTGATGAGTAAAGAGTGAGGCATGAGGAGTAAAGAGTGAGGAGTGAAGCGTGAGGAGTGAAGACTGATGTGTGAGGAGTAAAGAGTGAGGAGTTAGGCGTGAGGAGTAAAGAGTGAGGAGTGAGGCATGATGAGTAAAGAGTGAGGAGTGAAGAATGAGGTGTGAGGAGTGAGGCATGGGGAGTAAAGAGTGAGGAGTGAGGAATACGGTGTGAGGAGTGAGGCATGGGGAGTAAAAAGTGAGGTGTGAGGGGTGAAGAGTGAGGAGTGAAGAGTGATGTGTGAGATGTGATGAGTAAAGAGTGAGGAGTGAAGCATGGGGTAAAGAGTGAGGAGTGAGGCATGAGGAGTAAAGAGTGAGGAGTGAAGCACGAGGTGTGATGAGTAAAGAGTGAGGAGTTAGGCGTGAGGAGTAAAGAGTGAGGAGTGAAGAATGAGGTGTTAGGAGTGAGGGATGGGGAGTAAAAAGTGGGGAGTGAAGCGTGAGGTGTGAGTATTGAAGTGCAGGCATGCCATCGTAACTCTTTCTCTACCTCTCTCTACCTCTCTCTCTACTTCTCTCTCTACCTCTCTCTACCTCTCTCTCTACCTCTCTCTACCTCTCTCTCTACCTCTCTCTCTACCTCTCTCTACCTCTCTCTACCTCTCTCTACCTCTCTCTACTTCTCTCTCTACCTCTCTCTACCTCTCTCTACCTCTCTCTACCTCTCTCTACTTCTCTCTCTACCTCTCTCTCTACCTCTCTCTACCTCTCTCTACCTCTCTCTCTACTTCTCTCTCTACCTCTCTCTCTACCTCTCTCTACCTCTCTCTACCTCTCTCTCTACCTCTCTCTCTACCTCTCTCTACCTCTCTCTCTACCTCTCTCTACCTCTCTCTACCTCTCTCTCTACTTCTCTCTCTACCTCTCTCTCTACCTCTCTCTACCTCTCTCTACCTCTCTCTCTACCTCTCTCTCTACCTCTCTCTACCTCTCTCTCTACCTCCCCTACCCGACCCAGGGTGGGTTGACAAGGTTTGTACCTCCCCCTCATTCTATCTCTCTGTCTATCCCTCCTCTCCTCTATCCCCTCATTCTATCTCTCTGTCTCTCCCTCCTCTCCTCTCCTCTCCCCCCATCCTACCCTCTCATGCGACGCCGACGTGTTGCTCATGCTGCGCTTGATTCTCCCGAAGCTGTCGGTTAGAATCCCACCCTCCCGGATGCCGATGCTTTCCAGGAAACTCTCGAAGGATCCGACGTCTTTGTCAGGGATGAACGGACGCATTCCTGAGACACCGAGGTAAACAACAACAAGAAAGAACAAACAATAATTACTAAACAACAAATAAACAACAAACAAAACAGCAGATCAACATCAATAGAATAGAAATACTTTATTAATCTAAACAGTTTGATGTCATTTAAGTTTTTAATCTCAGTCCAGATTCTAATGAATCTGATAAAACCAGTGATGATAATCTGATGATAAAACCAGTGATGATAATCTGATGATAAATCCAGTCATGGATAAACTAATGAGGGTCCAGCTGCTGACGTCTAGATTTAATTTGACATTGTTATGATCAATCAAGAGGATCAGGAAAAACAGTATGACCCCGTACCCCACTCTGAATGTACCCCCCCCCCAACCACCACCACCACCACCACTCCCCACCTCTGACCCCCCCCCCACCCCCATCACTCCCCACCCACCTCTGTGTCCCCCCCCCCCCCCCCCCCCACCACTCCCCACCCACCTCTGTGTCCGTCCGTCCGTCCCCACCCCCCCCCCCCCCCCCCCCCCCCCCTCACCCAGCAGCAGGAACTTGCGGGTGTCTCCATACAGTTGCAGCAGTTGGGAGCAGAATTGGTGGATGTTGGCCTCCAGCCTGTATTCTCTCAGCAGGACGGCAAACTGCTGCAACTCCACTGGAACCAGCTTGTTACGCAGCTACACACACACACCACACACACACACACACACACACACACACACAACACACACACACACACACACACACACGATCATGATGATGATGATGATGATGATGATGATGATGATGATGATGATGGTGCTCATACCGTGATCATGTACTCCTGCATCATCAGCAGCGCCGGGTTACTTTCTCCTCCGTCACTGACTGAGGCCAGACTGTGATGAGAATCCTGCAGCGAAGAGCTCTCACTGTATGTCTCACTGTAGTAGAGCTCAAAGGCCTCCTGGGAGCCCTCACTGGCACTGAGAACCATGAGAACCATGAGAACCATGAGAACCAATGATAACTCATGATAAACCATGATAAACCATGATAACCCATGATAAACCATGATAACCCATGATAAACCATGATAAACCATGATAAACCATGATAAACCATGATAAGCCATGAGAACCCATGATAAACCATGATATTAATTAAACAGAATTCATGGAAATTCGTGAGAAACCACGATGATTCATGAGGGTGAATGAGGGTGAATGGGGGAGGGTGAATGGGGGTGAATGAGGGTGAATGAGGGAGGGTGAATGAGGGGGGGTGAATGAGAGTGAATGACGGGGGGTGAATGAGGGTGAATGAGGGTGAATGAGGGGGGGGGTGAATGAGGGGGTGAATGAGGGTGAATGAGGGGGGGGTGAATGAGAGTGAATGAGGGGGGTGAATGAGGGTGAATGAGGGTGAATGAGGGGGGGGTGAATGAGGGGGTGAATGAGGGTGAATGAGGGGGGTGAATGAGAGTGAATGAGGGGGGTGAATGAGGGTGAATGAGGGGGGGTGAATGAGGGTGAATGAGGGGGGGTGAATGAGAGTGAATGACGGGGGGTGAATGAGGGTGAATGAGGGTGAATGAGGGGGGGTGAATGAGGGGGTGAATGAGGGTGAATGAGGGGGGTGAATGAGAGTGAATGAGGGGGGTGAATGAGGGTGAATGAGGGTGAATGAGGGGGGTGAATGAGGGTGAATGAGGGTGAATGAGAGTGAATGAGAGTGAATGAGGGGGGGGTGAATGAGGGTGAATGAGAGTGAATGGGGGGGGGGTGAATGAGGGTGAATGAGGGTGAATGAGGGTGAATGAGGGTGAATGAGGGTTACTCACTATGAGCTGCAGCAGCTGAACTCTGGATCGTAACTGTAGGACATGTCAGTCAGACAACTGTCACCTGCACACACACACACACACACACACACACACACACACACACACACACACACACACACACACACACACACACACACACATACACACACACAGGATCAGATAATGTGTTCGGGTTAGAATTGAGTGTATTCGATGCCACCAGGCTGTCTGATTGGTGGACGCTGACTCCGCCCCCTTGTGTCACTCACTCCTCTGCAGCCAATAGCGGTCCGGCATGCTGTGATGGAAACCGGCCCGGTCCACACACTCTATGGTCCGATGGCCGTAAATGATCTGGAACATCTGACAGATCAGAGAGCAGTACTCCTCTGCTGCATCCTGCACACACACACACACACACACACACACACACACACACACACACACACACACACACACACACACACACACACACACACACACACACACACACACACACACACACACACACACACACACACACACACACACACAACCGTTAAATATTGAGGATCATCATGGATGCTTGGATTAGAAACTAATGTGTCCTCTAGTGCCCCCTACTGTTCTCTACCGCCTTCTACTGTCCCGTACGGTCCTCTACTGTCCTCTACTGTCTTCTGTTGTCCTCTACTGCCCTCTACTGTCCCGTACTGTCCTCTACTGCCCTCTACTGTCTTCTGTTGTCCTCTACTGTCCCCTACTGTCTTTTACTGCCCTGTTCTGCTCCCTACTATCCTCTTCTGTCCTCTACTGCCCTCTACTGTCCCGTACTGTCCTCTACTGCCCTCTACTGTCTTCTGTTGTCCTCTACTGTCCCCTACTGTCTTTTACTGCCCTGTTCTGCTCCCTACTATCCTCATCTGTCCTCTACTGCCCTCTACTGTCCCGTACTGTCCTCTACTGTCCTCTACTGTCCTCTACTGCCCTCTACTGTCCCGTACTGTCCTCTACTGTCCTCTACTGCCCTCTACTGTCCTATATTGCCTTCTACTGTTCTCTACTGTCCTTCTGATCCTGTCCCTTTGTGGTACCAACCCGGCTCTAGTACCGACCAGGTTTCCGGTAGAGCAGGTTCTGGTAGAGCAGGCTGTGGTACTGACCCGGTTGTGGACGGCCAGGATGAGCAGGTTGCAGTAGGCGTCAGGACAAGGCGTGGGCTCCAGTGGGTTGTGGTTCCTCCTCTCCCAGCTGCCGTAGCTCTTCCCTCGCTCCCAGCTGCCGGTGCAGGCCTGCCGCCGCTCCCAGCTGCCCCCGGCCCCACCCCTCCGCTCCCAGCTGCCCCCGGCCCCTCCTCCGCCTTGTCTCCGCTCCCAGCTGCCCCCCCCACCTCCTCCTGCCACCCCCCAGCTGCCACTCATGGGCCTGGCGCGCCGGTTCTCCCAGCTGCCTCCAGTTTTCCGTGTGGGTTGCCTCCTCTCCCAGCTGCCCCCCCCCCTCTTCCTCTCCAGACTGCCCCCCCCTCCCCGTTCCAGGTTCTGGTTCTTGTCATGGTTACTTCTAGACAGCGACGGCCTCCAGTCCACCCCACAGATGGTGTGTCGTCGCTCCATGGTGCCCCCTGCAGGACGGGGGTCCGCGTTGCAGCTCATTGTCTGACGACGGCCATCGACACCCGTCGGCTTTTTCCTGTCCAGGCTGTCGTCCCCGGCAACCACCGTGTCCACATCCAGGCCTGCACCGTCACACAGTAGAGACGCCGTCATTCACTTCTCCTACGAGAACGTTACCAAGAGGTTCTAGAGACACTCTAGAGACGTCACCGAGACGTCACCGAGACGTTCTAGAGACGTTCTAGAGACGTTGCAGACGTTAGATCAGGTTATAGGGCTAACCCAGGTTTTAGTTCCTCCCTGCTTCAGCAGACCTGAATCTAATGATGATGTCATCACCAAGGTTGTGAAAAAGCCCAATAAGGAGCCCCTCATTGCGATCAGGTGGGTTAAACTGGGAGGAGCTAAAACCTGCAGGACAGGGACCCTGGAGGTCAGGGACCCTGGAGGACAGGGACCCTGGAGGTCAGGGACCCTGGAGGACAGGGACCCTGGAGGACAAGGACCCTGGAGGTCAGGGACCCTGGAGGTCAGGGACCCTGGAGGACAGGGACCCTGGAGGACAGGGACCCTGGAGGTCAGGGACCCTGGAGGACAGGGACCCTGGAGGACAAGGACCCTGGAGGTCAGGGACCCTGGAGGACAGGGACCCTGGAGGACTGGGACCCTGGAGGTCAGGGACCCTGGAGGACTGGAGCTGGACACATTTCACTATTCAGACGCTTTTACAAACATTTATTACAAAAATTGAGTTGAATGGACTAACTGTCTCCCCTGAGCCTGGTTCCGGGCCAGGTTCTGATCCTGGTTCTGATCCAGGTTCTGAAGGAGCCTGTACCAGCAGGTGGCGCTCACCGGTCTTGAGCACCAGCAGGTGCAGTGCGTCGTCCCGCAGGTAGGAGGCAGCAGCGAGCTGGTGCGTGGGGATCCTGACCAGCAGCTTCTCGTTGAGCCTCCAGGTGAGCAGCAGGCAGCGGGCAGACAGGCTCAGGATGCAGTCCTGCTCGGCGCTGGTCTGCAGCGGCAGCACCTTCAGCTGCTGCTCACACACACACTGATTATTGGTTATTGATCGGAGGTGACTCTGATCAGCAGGATCAATACAGTCTGGGTTGCTGACTGATTGGTGAGGCTGAGGGGGTGGGGGGATGGGGGGGGGGGGGGGGGGGGAACTCACCCGGGCGGCGTCCAGCAGCTGCAGCAGCTCGTCTCGACTGGACGGGTTCAGTGAGACCGACACCCAGGTCAGGTGACCCAGGAACTGAGAGCAGAGGTCAGAGGTCAACGACTGTGATGTCACTGAGGATCTGCGGTGGATCGGCGGTCCTACCTTGACTTCTTTCTCCACGTAGTCGAAGATGAGCCTCTCGGGGTGGATCAGGTAGTCGGGGGGGTAGAGGGGGACGGTGTGCAGAGGGCGGCGGTACGAAACGCCTCCGTCCACCGCCCGGCGGCAAGACCTGGACCAAACCAGACGCCTGATGGGCGAGAATCCCTGAGAGACCAGGGTCAGAGGTCAGACTGGATCAATACTGCAGGGACTGAGCACCTTCCTGCAGTGGATCCCTGCTGTGAACAGTGGATCCAGCAGTGGTTAACAGTGGATCCAGCAGTGGATCCAGCAGTGGATAACAGTGGATCCCTGCTGTGAACAGTAGATCCTGCAGTGGATAACAGTGGATCCCTGTTGTGAACAGTGGATCCTGCAGTGGATAACAGTGGATCCCTGTTGTGAACAGTGGATCCTGCAGTGGATAACAGTGGATCCCTGTTGTGAACAGTGGATCCTGCAGTGGATAACAGTGGATCCAGCAGTGGATCCCTGTTGTGAACAGTGGATCCAGCAGTGGTTAATAGTGGATCCAGCAGTGGATAACAATGTGACGTTTCATAAACTTCCACAGTCGATTCCAGTTTGTCACAGAAATTAAAACTAAATCAAAGTGTCACAACAAGACGTCCAAATTCTGTAGGATCAATAGGATCAATAGAATCAATAGGATCAATAGGATCAGTAGAATCAGTAGAATCAATAGGATCAATAGGATCAGTAGGATCAGTAGGATCAATAGGATCAATAGGATCAATAGGATCAATAGGATCAATAGAATCAGTAGAATCAATAGGATCAATAGGATCAATAGGATCGATAGGATCAATAGGATCAATAGGATCAATAGGATCAGTAGAATCAGTAGGATCAATAGGATCAATAGGATCAGTAGGATCAGTTGGATCAATAGGATCAGTAGGATCAGTAGGATCAGTAGGATCAATAGGATCAGTAGGATCCGTTGGATCAATAGGATCAGTAGGATCAGTAGGATCAATAGGATCAATAGGATCAATAGGATCAGTAGGATCAGTAGGATCAATAGGATCAGTAGGATCAGTTGGATCAATAGGATCAATAGGATCAGTAGGATCAGTAGGATCAGTAGGATCAGTTGGATCAATAGGATCAATAGGATCAGTAGGATCAGTAGGATCAGTAGGATCAATAGGATCAATAGGATCAATAGGATCAGTAGGATCAGTAGGATCAATAGGATCAATAGGATCAGTAGGATCAGTAGGATCAATAGGATCAATAGGATCAATAGGATCAATAGGATCAGTAGGATCAGTAGAAGTACTGATAGTTTTACCTCCAGATGATCTGAACTCAAACATCAGAAGAGACTCAAACCTTCTTGGTCTTCTTTGGTTCATAGTCCATGGTGGTCCAGGTCCAGGTCCAGGTCCAGGTCCAGGTCCAGGTCCAGGTCCAGGTCCAGGTCCAGGTCCAGGTCCAGATCCAGGTCCAGGTCCAGGTCCAGGTCCAGGTCCAGGTCCAGGTCTCAGACTTGCTGCTCTGCACAGTTTTTTACTCGAGTCTTTCGAGCTTCTGACTCGACACTGATTGTTGTTTTGAAACCTCTGCTGGGGACACACACACACACACACACACACACACACACACACACACACTGCTATCTTTGTGAGGACTCTCCATTGTTTCCTTGCTCTCCACTCTAGAACCGACTCTTCCCTTCATGTTGCCTCAGAAAAACTTCATACCCTTTAAAAACAGGTGAGCAGGTGAACAGGTGACCTGGTGAACAGGTGACCTGGTGACCTGGTGAACAGGTGAGCACCTCACAGGTGGGTCAGGCCCCATAAGGTTCAGTTTTCAGTCCCAACAAAGAGAGAAATCCAACACCACAAACACACACAGGAGAGAACAGGAAGCGGGTGAAGACCACTTCCTGTCCGAGAGGAAACTCCACCAGGAGCTGATAACAGCCATTCTTCTCTCTGTGGACACACACACACACACACACACACACACACACACACACACACACACACACACACACACACACACACACACACACAGAGCTGTGACGCAGGGAGGAAGATAAAGTAAAGTACTCCTGGTTAGTTACTTTAGCCGTCCTCCTCAGGAAGCAGGACGTCACCTGGTTCTGATTGTTTCTGCTCTGCACAGGCCCGGTTGTTCAAAACTGGGTTATCTTTTAACCAGCTGTTAAACACATTTAACCCACTGTTAACTTTAACCAGGTTAGTTACCTTGACGTTAAAGTTAACCTCCACTAGCTGTTTACCAGTGGTTAACCCTCACCATGGTGTTGATGATAGCAGGACAAAGGAAGGACAGGGTGGAGGACTGGACTTTGATAGAGTCGATCCTGGAATGAAGAGTTGCTCCTCTATGGAGCCCCAGAGTGGACATAGAGTGGACATAGAGTGGACATAGAGTGGACATAGAGTGGACATAGAGTGGACATAGAGTGGACATAGAGTGGACATAGAGGAATAATAATAATAATAAGAGGTGGGAATGAGATACTAACTAGTAACCTCAGATTACTAACTGGACACAGAGAGTTACTCTCTCCTTCCCTCACCAATGTGGCCTCCATCCCCTCATATTTGCTGCTCTGCAGCTTTAAGAGCCTCGTTTCCACGGAGAACATTAGATCCTGGTGTTTTCTAACTAAACCTGTGAAGTCCAGACGAGTTAAACTCTCCTTGGTCCAGAAAGAGAAGATCTCATTCTCATGTCTCATGTCTCATGTCTCATGTCTCCTCTTTAGCAGGAAGAAAGGATCTCCAGCCGTTTCCATGGTAACCTAGGTAACCACTCTGATTAAAGTTCTCTTTCACATGAAGCCATTAAAAGGCTCATTTTAGCTCTAAAAACTCCAACTTTCATTTCCAGTAGTTTGTAGTTTGTTTAGTAGTTCCTGAGGAACCAGAAGTCTGGCTTCATTAGAAAGAAGTTCTGTGGAGCGTCTCATAGCGGAGCGCCCCCTGCTGCTCATGCAGACCTCAGCCTTCGTCAATCCAGAGATTAAATGATCTGGTTCCCTCGTTCTTATTATTTTTCTCTCTGGTCACTCAGTCCACTCTCTAGATGGTTCTCTCTAGATGGTTCTCTCTAGATGGTTCTCTCTAGACGGTTCTCTCTAGATGGTTCTCTCTAGATGGTTCTCTCTAGATGGTTCTCTCTAGATGGTTCTCTCTGGATGGTTCTCTCTAGATGGTTCTCTCTAGATGGTTCTCTCTAGACGGTTCTCTCTGGATGGTTCTCTCTGGATGGTTCTCTCTAGATGGTTCTCTCTGGATGGTTCTCTCTAGATGGTTCTCTCTAGATGGTTCTCTCTAGACGGTTCTCTCTAGATGGTTCTCTCTGGATGGTTCTCTCGAGACGGTTCTCTCTGGATGGTTCTCTCTAGATGGTTCTCTCTAGGTGGTTCTCTCTAGATGGTTCTCTCTAGGTGGTTCTCTCTAGATGGTTCTCTCTGGATGGTTCTCTCTAGATGGTTCTCTCAGGATGGTTCTCTCTAGATGGTTCTCTCTAGGTGGTTCTCTCTAGATGGTTCTCTCTGGTCAGATTAAAGAAGAAGAGGAACCATGAAGCCTCTGATCCTCCAGCTCAGTTTTCATCTTCCACTTTAACATCCTGGCAGCAGGTAGTTTCTCCTGGTTTATGGTAGTTTCTCCTGGTTTATGGTAGTTTCTCCTGGTTTATGGTAGTTTCTCCTGGTTTGTGGTAGTTTCTCCTGGTTTATGGTAGTTTCTCCTGGTTTATGGTAGTTTCTCCTGGTTTATGGTTTATGGTAGTTTAATAGAGCAGATAAAAACACTGCTCTGCCTCCACCACAACGTTTAAGACAAAACACGGAAGAACGGAGATTCAAAGTGGGCGGAGCCTTGGGCGGAGCGGCGTCAGGGACGCTAACCACTGTTGTTAACCTCATTGTTAACTTTGACGGTAACTAACGGGATGACTAACCATGTTTTAAACTACACATGTTTAACAGCAGGTTAGTTAACCACTGGTTAAAATAATCAAGTTTTGAATAACTGGGCCCTGGTCGTCATACTGGCCCGGTGTCTCGGATCAAGTGGTTTCAGTGTCAACTGGTGACTTCCTGGTTCCTCCTGAACACTTTCATTTATTGTAAAGTCTCAGCTGCAGCTGCACACAGCTCACATCAGTGGACAGTCACCACAGTCAGTGGACACTGAAGGTGTCTGGTTTAACTTCAGGAGGGTGTAGATACTGAAGGTGGAGCTTCGTCTGGTTTGATGAAATGTCCTTTGTTTCCCCTCCTAACACTGTAAAGACCTGTGATGGGAGACGGAGACATTCAGTCTGTCCCTCATGTCTCCAGCAGGTCAAACAATAAACTGAATGAAGAGAAATATTGTGGCGACATGATGTAGAGATCAGGGTCTCTCTCTCTCTCTCTCTCTCTCTCTCTGTCTCTCTCTCTGTCTCTGTCTCTGTCTCTGTCTCTGTCTCTCTCTCTCTCTCTCTCTCTCTCTCTCTCTCTCTCTCTCTCTCTCTCTCTCTCTCTCTCTCTCTCTCTCTCTCTCTCTCTCTCTCTCTCTCTCTCTCTCTCTCTCTCTCTCTCTCGTAATGTAGTTTGTTTACCTGGAGTAGCCGTACATCATATTGTGTTTGACGTCTTTGACAGGCGCAGGAACAAGCCCCGACCCGGACCGATGTGGTACCTACACCGGACCTACACCGGACCGATCTGGTACCTACACCGGACCGATGTGGTACCTACACCGGACCGATGTGGTACCTACACCGGACCGATGTGGTACCTACACCGGGACGCCTTGACAGCTAGATTCTACAACAGGAAGTGAACTTGTGGTGTTGAGCGCCTCCTGCAGGACTCTGGATGAACAGAAAGTCCTTTTGTGGTTCGTGGCTCGGTTGGTAGAGCGTCGTCCCCCAAGTGGAAGGTTCCAGGTTCCATTCCCATCTCTGCCTGTCCATGTCGTTGAGCAAGACTTCCCCAGTGGAGGGACAGCGTGGGAGTGTGAATGTGTGAATGTGACTAACAGATGACGGCTCTAGCAGTGGGGGAGCGCTCTAGAAGGGAAATCATTCACCATTGTAGAATCTTCCCAGCAGGGGCGTTGCCATGGCGGCAGGCTGAAAATCTGATCCTTCGCCACAAAACAGGAAGTGACGTGTAACTGCTCTAGATGCTGCATTCTGCCTGAAACGTTCCATGTGATCACAGTCCTGCTCTGACCAGCAGCGCCCCCTGGAGGAGCTTCCAGTCACTGACCAGTAAGAACACGAGGAAACCTTCAACGCTGCAGCTTCATTCATCTTTATTTCCACAGAAGAAGAAACAACTCACACACACACGTAGAAAAACAACAACTCATTTTATAACACTGTGTGTGTGTGTGTGTGTGTGGGGGGGGGGGGGGGGGGGGGGTCAAGGCACTAGTCATCATATGAACATAGAAATGGAGGAGGGGCTTAGGACAACATGTTCTCTCTTAGTTACACAGATCAATACTCAGAAGGAGGTGAGGATCGGCTACAGTGTGCTCGACTACATGAATCTTCATCATCATCATCATCATCATCATCATGGGGGGGCTCCTCCCACAGATTCATACAAACTCAGTCCAGAAAAAAACAAACAGCAGAACTAAACTAGACCTGCAGCTCCAGCATCACAACAAAACTCCTTTTCACATCCCACAGTCGGAAATAAAAACCTTTCGCTTTAAAAATATTTATCGCAATGAAATGGTTCCTCTCTCGTACCGGAACGACCACAGAACCGCAAACCCACAAAACCAGAAGCTCAACGCTGCCCCCTGCTGCACAAAGTGGCATTACAGCAGTCCAGCCTAATTACTCCATTACTTCAGTAAAGTTCCTCTACTCCATTACTTCAGTGTAGTTCTACTACTCCATTACTTCAGTGTAGTTCTACTACTTCATTACTTCAGTGCGGTTCTACTACTTCAATACTTCAGTGCGGTTCCAGGTAAACACAGCGTGACGCTTGTTCAGAAAAAGTCGCTGCTGGAGTCATAGATGTGAAAGTGTACTCAGTGGGAGTATTTGTACTCAGTGGGAGGATCACTACTCGGAGGGAGTATCAATACGCGCTGGCAGTATCAATACGCACTGGGAGTATCAGTACTCTGCAAGGAACCTTTGGGGTGTTTGGAGGCAGCTGGATAAACTGATGAAGATGCGTTGCCATGGTAACGGGTTATCCTCAGGGTGAAATCTCAGCAGGTATAAAACACCTGACGGGACCATGTGAGTAACTAAAGAGCTACACGACATGTAGAGTCTCTGTAGTCTGTATATAGAGGCTGTTTAACCACGATAGAGCCTCTACACAGTAAACACAACAAGAAGTACTTGGCCACTAGACAGACTAGATAGAATGATTTACTGCGTATAATGCAAAGGAACAGACTATATAACGGACATATAGCAACTAAAATGAAAAAGTGACTGTATAGAAATTAAATGGCGACTATACGCTCACTATGCACACAATATATAATATAACAGAATATATAATATAACACAATATATAATATAACAGAATATATAATATAACAGAATATACAGACACTGAAGTGACGACAGACACTAATGAGGTTTTTCACCCCTGTGATGTCATAAATCCTTGTGCCGCCATTTTGGTTGTTCCTCCTGGGAAGTTTACTGAGGTTGTGTAGTGGTTCTGGTTGCTGCCCCCTAGTGTCGCCTCTCCTACTGGTTGCTGCCCCCTAGTGTCGCCTCTCCTACTGGTTGCTGCCCCCTAGTGTCGCCTCTCCTACTGGATGCTGCCCCCTAGTGTCGTCTCTCCTACTGGTTGCTGCCCCCTAGTGTCGCCTCTCCTACTGGTTGCTGCCCCCTAGTGTCGCCTCTCCTACTGGATGCTGCCCCCTAGTGTCGCCTCTCCTACTGGATGCTGCCCCCTAGTGTCGCCTCTCCTACTGGTTGCTGCCCCCCTAGTGTCGCCTCTCCTACAGGATGCTGCCCCCTAGTGTCGCCTCTCCTACAGGATGCTGCCCCCTAGTGTCGCCTCTCCTACTGGATGCTGCCCCCTAGTGTCGCCTCTCCTACAGGATGCTGCCCCCTAGTGTCGCCTCTCCTACAGGATGCTGCCCCCTAGTGTCGCCTCTCCTACAGGATGCTGCCCCCTAGTGTCGCCTCTCCTACAGGTTGCTGCCCCCTAGTGTCGCCTCTCCTACTGGTTGCTGCCCCCCTAGTGTCGTCTCTCCTACTGGTTGCTGCCCCCCTAGTGTCGCCTCTCCTACAGGATGCTGCCCCCTAGTGTCGCCTCTCCTACAGGATGCTGCCCCCTAGTGTCGCCTCTCCTACTGGATGCTGCCCCCTAGTGTCGCCTCTCCTACAGGATGCTGCCCCCTAGTGTCGCCTCTCCTACAGGATGCTGCCCCCTAGTGTCGCCTCTCCTACAGGATGCTGCCCCCTAGTGTCGCCTCTCCTACAGGTTGCTGCCCCCTAGTGTCGCCTCTCCTACTGGTTGCTGCCCCCCTAGTGTCGTCTCTCCTACTGGTTGCTGCCCCCCTAGTGTCGCCTCTCCTACTGGATGCTGCCCCCCTAGTGTCGCCTCTCCTACTGGTTGCTGCCCCCCTAGTGTCGTCTCTCCTACTGGTTGCTGCCCCCCTAGTGTCGTCTCTCCTACAGGTTGCTGCCCCCCTAGTGTCGTCTCTCCTACTGGTTGCTGCCCCCCTAGTGTCGTCTCTCCTACAGGTTGCTGCCCCCCTAGTGTCGTCTCTCCTACAGGTTGCTGCCCCCCTAGTGTCGTCTCTCCTACAGGATGCTGCCCCCCTAGTGTCGTCTCTCCTACTGGTTGCTGCCCCCCTAGTGTCGTCTCTCCTACAGGTTGCTGCCCCCTAGTGTCGCCTCTCCTACAGGTTGCTGCCCCCTAGTGTCGCGTCTCCTACAGGATGCTGCCCCCTAGTGTCGTCTCTCCTACAGGTTGCTGCCCCCTAGTGTCGTCTCTCCTACTGGTTGCTGCCCCCTAGTGCCTGGTATGTGCCGGTACGCAGGTGTTACCGCCTGTTACTGCAGGTTTTCCTGTTTACAGTCAGGGGACGTCCAACATGGTGGTCCAGTCGTACAGCTTGACCTCTGACCTCACAGGAACAACCTCAACATAGCGACTATGGAGGAACCATATCAAACGGTGATGTTTCTGCAGAGGCTCCATCGTTTCTTGAATTGATAAATCGTAATAATAGTATTATGTCATCATTACATGGAGTCTGATCGTCTCTATTCAGAGGTAATAACCATTTCTGTTCACCTGGTTCACCTGGTTCACCTGGTTTAGTTAGATGGAGCCATATATCGATCCTGCTTCGTAGTACGATCCTCAGGTGAGCTGTGAAGCACCAGTTACCATGGCAACGTCCAAAGTCAACCACTGTGGACCGTTAACCCCGCTTTACCTCTCTAAACTCAAATTCTGCTTCCAGGGTCCAGCTGGGAAGATCTAATGGAGCTCCACCAATCCCAATCCTAATCCTTAATCCCAATCCTAATTCTTACTCACAATCCTTAATCCTAATCCCAATTCTTACTCCCAATCCTTAATCCTAATCCCAATTCTTACTCCCAATCCTAATTCTTACTCCCAATCCTTAATCCTACGTTATCTGAAATCACAGTGTCAGTGACAGCTTTATCCAGCACTCCTAAGTGTGTGTGTGTGTGTGTGTGTGTGTGTGTGTGTGTGTGTGTGTGTGTGTGTGTGTGTGTGTGTGTGTGTGTGTGTGTGTCTAGGTGTGCAGCCAGGCGTGCTGCAGACACTGCGCCGCCGTGGCCCGGCGATCCGGCTGCAGCTCCAACATGGTCAACAGGAAGTCACTGAACTGAGCCGCCTGGTCCAGCGGCCACTCGTACTTCTCCAGAAGAACCTCAAACAAACCCCACGGCTTCAGGCTGGAGATGTGACGCAACTCACCTGGGGGGGAGGGGGGGAGAGGGGGAGGGAGAGAAGGAGAGAGAGAGAGAGAGAGAGAGGGAGAGAGAAGGAGAGAGAGAGAGAGAGAGAGAGAGAGAGAGGGGGAGAGACGGACAGAGAGAGGGGGAGAGAGAAGGAGAGAGAGAGAGAGAGAGAGAGAGAGGGCGGGGGGAGACGGACAGAGAGAGGGGGAGAGAGAAAGGGGGGACAGGTAACTCGGACTGACAGTTGAGTGACTGGTCTGCTGCAGTGGCCGTTGCAGCAGAGGATTGTGGGTAATGTAGTTGTGGGAGCAGCTTCACCTCTCCTGTTGAAGTACTCTCTGGAGTACCTGCCAGACAGAGCGAAGGGCAAAGGAATCGGACCCAGCAGCTCCATGATGTGAGCGATGTGATCTGAAGAGCAAACACACGTCAGCGCTACTGTGTGTGTGTGTGTGTGTGTGTGTGTGTGTGTGTGTGTGTGTGTGTGTGTGTGTGTACCTTCATCTCTGGTGTAATCTTCTCCTGAATGAGGCTCGAAGAGATAATCCCCTGTCGCAAGCTCAAACGCCTGAAACAACAACAGCAGTCAGCTGTACTGAAGACACAACAACAACAACAACAACAACAACAACAACAACAACAACAACAACAACACAACATCCCAGAGGCCTGTACTACAAAGCTGGATTTTCTCTTATCTAGGTAACTTCAAGGATTAACTCTGGTTTTCCAGGAGGAGAATAGAAATGAATTCAGAACAATCTTCTGGACACCTGGTCTGGGCTGAACCAGGGTGGAGAACCTGCTTGGTAGGAACGGTGATCAGGATCAGTCAACCAGGAAACAGAGATCCTGGATGTGTTGATCAGGGTTTGTAGTACAGGCCTCTGGGTTGACTGATCCAGATCACCGTTCTTACCAAGCAGGTTCTCAACTCTCTGGTTCCACCCAGACCAGGTGTGAGCGTTCACGTTGTTAATGCTGACTTGGTGAGATTAGAGCAGATTAATTGATCAGTGATATAAAGGAACAGCACTGTGATCACTCAGTTCCACTTTATTCCAGCAGAAAGGTTCCAGGCAGAACTTCCTCACTGCTCTTCTTTTACTTTACATTCTCCATCACTGGTTCTGGTTCTGAGGTTCTCTTGTGTTTCCTGTTGGAATATTAATTCATCACCATGACGACAGGAGGAGTTCTGGTTCTATAAATTCATGGTTCTGCAGTTCTGTCAGGTGTGATCATGAACCTCATTATTCCAGATCAACCCTCGTGGAGATAAACAGACCTGGAACAAGTCAAGAACCAGAACCAGAACCTCCTTCAGAGCCTCAGAGACCAGGATTTATTTTATTATGTCTAAAGATTGTTCTGGATTAATTTCTCATCTCCTCTCTGCTGCAGCTCAGAGCTGAACCTGCCCACCAATCACCATCCTTTAAGAATGGGCGGGGCATTTCCCAAGAGATCTGATTGGTCAGGAGGCGGAGCTCTGACCTCTTATCTAGAACATATCCTGCTCCAGAGCAGGTTAGACTTTCAGTGTTAGTTACCATGGTGATTTATCCTGGTGAGAAGTGAGCGAGTCGTAGTACAGAAAACCAGAGTTAATCCTGAAGTTACCTAGATAAGAGAAAACCAGGGTTAATCCTGAAGTTATCTAGATAAGAGAAAACCAGAGTTAATCCTGAAGTTATCGAGATAAGAAAAAACCAGAGTTAATCCTGAAGTTATCTAGATAAGAGAAAATCCAGCTTTGTAGTACAGGCCTCAGGAGAAGACACAACATGAACAACACAACAACATCCAGAATTTGGTTTATGTTTTTAATGACATGATGTGAAGTTTTTTTGGGACTAAAAGTTCTGAGAGAAGTTCTGTTATTGGTGAGGTTTTGGTTCTGAGGGGGTGAGGTTTTGGTTCTGGGGGGATGAGATTCTGGTTCTGAGTGGGTGAGGTTCTGGTGGTTCTGGTTCTGAGGGGGTGAGATTCTGGTTCTGAGTGGGTGAGGTTCTGGTTCTGAGTGGGAGAGATTCTGGTTCTGAGTGGGTGAAGTTCTGGTTCTGAGTGAGTGAGGTTCTGGTTCTGAGGGTGTGAGATTCTAGTTCTGAGGGGGTGAAGTTCTGGTGGTTCTGGTTCTGAAGTGGTGCAGTGTGGGTGGAGGTACCATGCAGGCGGTGCTCCAGATGTCAGCTGGAGGTCCGTACTCGGCTCCGATCAGAACCTCCAGGGCTCGGTACTGACGGGTCTGGATGTCCTCTGTGAAGTGTTTGTGCTGAGAGAGAGAGGAGCCGTCTGATTGGTCCATGTGACAGGAAGAGAGGAAGAGGAGGAGGAAGAGGAGGAGGAGTAAGAAGAGGAGAAGGAAGAGGAAGAGAGGAGGAAGAGGAGGAGGAGTAAGAAGAGAAGGAAGAGGAAGAGAGGAGGAGGAGGAGTAAGAAGAGAAGGAAGAGGAAGAGAGGAGGAGGAGGAGTAAGAAGAGAAGGAAGAAGAGGAGGAGGAGGGGAAGTCCAGAGGCCTGAACTACGACCCTGATTAACATAGCAGGATATCTCTGTCCCCTGGATTAACATACCAGGATATCTCTGTTACCTAGATTAACATAGCAGGATATCGCTGTCCCCTGGATTAACGTAGCAGGATATCTCTGTTACCTAGATTAACATAGCAGGATATCTCTGTCCCCTGGATTAACGTAGCAGGATATCTCTGTTACCTAGAATAACATAGCAGGATATCTCTGTCCCCTGGATTAACATAGCAGGATATCTCTGTCCCCTGGATTAACGTAGCAGGATATCTCTGTTACCTAGATTAACATAGCAGGATATCTCTGTCCCCTGGATTAACGTAGCAGGATATCTCTGTCCCCTGGATTAACGTAGCAGGATATCTCTGTTACCTAGAATAACATAGCAGGATATCTCTGTCCCCTGGATTAACATACCAGGATATCTCTGTCCCCTGGATTAACGTAGCAGGATATCTCTGTTACCTAGATTAACATAGCAGGATATCTCTGTCCCCTGGATTAACGTAGCAGGATATCTCTGTTACCTAGATTAACGTAGCAGGATATCTCTGTCACCTGGATTAACATAGCAGGATATCTCTGTTACCTGGATTAACATACCCAGACATTCTGGATCCTGATCAGCATTAACAGGAAGCAGGTTATCACCTCACTAGTTCAACCAGAGTTTCCCTCCAGGATCAGAGCGTTCAAATGAAAGGGGGCGGAGCTTGTAGCGTGTGACCAATCACAGAGGGAGAAACCCTGCCGAGCAGCTGGCTTTACCACAGAGGAGCAGTTAATCTCTGAGATTATCAAGAATTCAAACACATCCAGCAGCTAAGAGACAAGAGAAAACCAGAGTTAATCCTGAAGTTACCTGGATAAGAGAAAACCAGAGTTAACCCTGAAGTTACCTCCATAAGAGAAAACCAGAGTTAATCCTGAAGTTATCTCCATAAGAGAAAACCAGAGTTAATCCTGAAGTTATCTCCATAAGAGAAAACCAGAGTTAATCCTGAAGTTATCTCCATAAGAGAAAACCAGAGTTAATCCTGAAGTTACCTAGATAAGAGAAAACCAGAGTTAACCCTGAAGTTACCTGGATAAGAGAAAACCAGTTAATCCTGAAGTTACCTCCATAAGAGAAAACCAGAGTTAATCCTGAAGTTACCTGGATAAGAGAAAACCAGAGTTAATCCTGAAGTTACCTCCATAAGAGAAAACCAGAGTTAACCCTGAAGTTACCTAGATAAGAGAAAACCAGAGTTAATCCTGAAGTTACCTCCATAAGAGAAAACCAGAGTTAACCCTGAAGTTACCTAGATAAGAGAAAACCAGAGTTAATCCTGAAGTTACCTCCATAAGAGAAAACCAGAGTTAACCCTGAAGTTACCTAGATAAGAGAAAACCAGAGTTAATCCTGAAGTTACCTGGATAAGAGAAAACCAGAGTTAATCCTGAAGTTACCTCCATAAGAGAAAACCAGAGTTAATCCTGAAGTTACCTGGATAAGAGAAAACCAGAGTTAATCCTGAAGTTACCTAGATAAGAGAAAACCAGAGTTAACCCTGAAGTTACCTCCATAAGAGAAAACCAGAGTTAACCCTGAAGTTACCTCCATAAGAGAAAACCCAGCGTTGTAGTACAGGCCTCAGGGGGAAGAGGAGAGGAAGTGCAGGAGGAAGAGGAGGAGCAGGAAGAGAGGAAGAGGAGGAGCTGATGAAGGCTACTCACCACCCAGCAGGCGTTTCCCAGATCAGCGATCTTCACTCGCAGCCGCTCTGCGTTCTGAGTGTCCAAAGGACTGAGGACGAAGTCCGAGGCACTGAACACTAACACCACCACAACGTTACTGACACACACCACCACCTGTGTGTGTGTGTGTGTGTGTGTGTGCGTGCTCACCATCTCGTCCACTGGAGTACCCGGACTGAGTCGACTCGGAGGTCGCTGACATCACGGAACTGGAGAACCCTGATAGGCCGGAGGCGGGGCTGGAGAATCGTCCAGGGGCGTGGCCATTACACTGGTCCTCCAACCAGGACGAGCTGGACTCCGGGCTTGCTTTGCTATTGGCTGTGGAACAGGAAGTGTTGCCATTGACAACCGGAGAGCCTATAAACAGAAACGTGTAACATTAATTCTGCAGTTACAGTTGAGGCCTTCCTGTGCTCTCTGTAAAGCTCATCTGCAGGCCATGACTGCATCCATACTTCACTCTGGGCTCACTTATAACACTCCATAACGTAACGATCCATAATGTTCCATAACGTAACGATCCATAATGTTCCATAACGTAACGATCCATAATGTTCCATAACGTAACACTCCATAATGTTCCATAACGTAACGATCCATAATGTTCCATAACGTAACGATCCATAATGTTCCATAACATAACGATCCATAACGTAACACTCCATAATGTTCCATAACGTAACGATCCATAATGTTCCATAACGTAACAATCCATAATGTTCCATAACGTAACGATCCATAATGTTCCACAACGTAACGATCCATAATGTTCCATAACATAACACTCCATAATGTTCCATAACGTAACGATCCATAATGTTCCATAACGTAATACTCCATAATGTTCCATAACGTAACACTCCATAATGTTCCATAACGTAACGATCCATAATGTTCCATAACATAACGATCCATAACATAACACTCCATAATGTTCCATAACGTAACGATCCATAATGTTCCATAACGTAACAATCCATAATGTTCCATAACGTAACGATCCATAATGTTCCATAACGTAACACTCCATAATGTTCCATAACGTAACGATCCATAATGTTCCATAACGTAATACTCCATAATGTTCCATAACGTAACGATCCATAATGTTCCATAACGTAACGATCCATAATGTTCCATAACGTAATACTCCATAATGTTCCATAACGTAACGATCCATAATGTTCCATAACATAACGATCCATAACGTAACACTCCATAATGTTCCATAACGTAACGATCCATAATGTTCCATAACGTAACAATCCATAATGTTCCATAACGTAACGATCCATAATGTTCCATAACATAACGATCCATAACATAACACTCCATAATGTTCCATAACGTAACGATCCATAATGTTCCATAACGTAACAATCCATAATGTTCCATAACGTAACGATCCATAATGTTCCACAACGTAACGATCCATAATGTTCCATAACGTAACTCTCCATAATGTTCCATAACGTAACGATCCATAATGTTCCATAACATAACGATCCATAACGTAACACTCCATAATGTTCCATAACGTAACGATCCATAATGTTCCATAACGTAATACTCCATAATGTTCCATAACGTAACGATCCATAATGTTCCATAACGTAACACTCCATAATGTTCCATAACGTAACGATCCATAATGTGCCATAACGTAACACTCCATAATGTTCCATAACGTAACACTCCATAATGTTCCATAACGTAACGATCCATAATGTGCCATAACGTAACACTCCATAATGTTCCATCACGTAACGACCCAAAATGTTCCATAACATAACGATCCATAATGTTCCATAACGTAACGATCCATAACATAACACTCCATAACGTAACGGTCCATAATGTTCCATAACATAACAATCCATAACGTAACGATCCATAATGTTCCATAATGTAACGGTCCATAACGTAAGACTCCATAATGTTCCATAACATAACACTCCATAACGTAACGATCCATAATGTTCCATAACGTAACGATCCATCACGTAAGACTCCATAATGTTCCATAACGTAACACTCCATAACGTAACGGTCCATAATGTTCCATAACGTAACACTCCATAACATAACACTCCATAACGTAACACTCCATAATGTAACACTCCATAATGTTCCATAACATAACGATCCATAACGTAACACTCCATAATGTAACGATCCATAACGTAAGACTCCATAACATAACACTCCATAACGTAACGATCCATAACGTAACACTCCATAACATAGCTCACACAAGTGTCCAGTAGTTCTGGAGCATGAGCAGTCAGCGTGTACAGATCACGCCATCACTAAATTTGTGCTGTGTGGCCGGCCACAGATGGTCAGAGCGGTGGACCGCAGAGCGGTGGAACACAGAGTGGTGGAACACAGAGGGTCGGAGCGGTGGAACACAGAGCGGTGGAACACAGAGTGGTGGACCGCAGAGCGGTGGAACACAGAGGGTCGGAGCGGTGGAACACAGAGCGGTGGAACGCAGAGCGGTGGAACACAGAGTGGTGGACCGCAGAGCGGTGGAACACAGAGTGGTGGAACACAGAGCGGTGGAACACAGAGGGTCGGAGCGGTGGAACACAGAGCGGTGGAACGCAGAGCGGTGGAACGCAGAGCGGTGGAACACAGAGGGTCGGAGCGGTGGTCACTGTGCCTGGCGGAGAGCACAGGAAGGTCTTTACACTTGAAGTTGATCTGACTGAACTTCACGGTTTAGAAAATGATCAGTGTGAAGAAACTCACTGCTTTCTGTGTCTCCAGGAGGCTGAAGGCCGAGTTCATCCTCCATCCTCTGGAACAAAGACTGGTGTTAGTGACACACACACACACACACACACACACACACACACACACACACACACACACACACACACACACACACACACACACACACACACACACACACACACACACACACACACACACACACACACACACACACACACACACACACCTGGATGTCGATCAGTCTCTCCTCCAACAGTCTCTGCTGACGCTTTGCTTTTCTTTTTATCTTCTTCTTCTTGTTTTTGGAAAATTTTCCAACCTGTGAACACACACATAAACACACACATAAACACACACATAAACACACACATAAACACACATAAACACACATAAACACACACATAAACACACAAACACACATAAACACACATAAACACACACATAAACACACATAAACACACATAAACACACACATAAACACACATAAACACACATAAACACACACATAAACACACATAAACACACATATAAACACACATAAACACACACATAAACACACACTAAGACACACATACATAAACACTCTATGGTCTACAGGACAGGCTTCTACAGGTGGAGTGGTATGTGAATACTTGTAAAACAAAGCAGCTGAGTGAGTGCTCTCTCTCTTACACACACACACACACACACACACACACACACACACACACACACACACACACACACACACACACACACACACACACACACACACACACACACACACACAATTGGCACTACATAGATAAAACTAAAATCCTCGTCATTGTGAAGAATAAAGAGCTCCCCAGCAGAGAGCCAATCAGAAGAGAGCATCACACCTGGCTCACTCACCTGCACATCTCTGGGAGCCGTGCTAACTACAGGTAGAGAGAAATGGAGAGAAAAAGAGAGAGGGGGAGAGATTGATGGATGGACAGAGAACAGACAGAAAGAAAAGAAAAAGTGCAGTTAGAACTGTGGAGAAGAATAGACTGGAAAACAGGCAGACAGGTGGAGGACAGACAGGATGAGTCCAAAAGTTCTGGAATGAGTCCAATAGTTCTGGAATGAGTCCAAAAGTTCTGGAATGAGTCCAATAGTTCTGGAATGAGTCCAGTAGTTTTAGAATGAGTCCAATAGTTCTGGAATGAGTCCAATAGTTCTGGAATGAGTCCAGTAGTTTTAGAATGAGTCCAATAGTTCTGGAATGAGTCCAAAAGTTCTGGAATGAGTCCAATAGTTCTGGAATGAGTCCAATAGTTTTAGAATGAGTCCAATAGTTCTGGAATGAGTCCAAAAGTTCTGGAATGAGTCCAATAGTTCTGGAATGAGTCCAATAGTTCTGGAATGAGTCCAATAGTTTTAGAATGAGTCCAATAGTTCTGGAATGAGTCCAAAAGTTCTGGAATGAGTCCAATAGTTCTGGAATGAGTCCAAAAGTTCTGGAATGAGTCCAATAGTTCTGGAATGAGTCCAATAGTTCTGGAATGAGTCCAATAGTTCTGGAATGAGTCCAAAAGTTCTGGAATGAGTCCAAAAGTTCTGGAATGAGTCCAATAGTTCAAGAATGAGTCCAAAGGTTTTAGAATGAGTCCAATAGTTCTGGAATGAGTCCAA
Organism: Lipophrys pholis; assembly: GCF_963383615.2. Lineage (NCBI taxonomy): Eukaryota > Metazoa > Chordata > Actinopteri > Blenniiformes > Blenniidae > Lipophrys > Lipophrys pholis. The sequence continues at coordinate 32,924,389 of NC_137630.1, read as the reverse complement.
TAGTTCAAGAATGAGTCCAATAGTTTTAGAATGAGTCCAATAGTTTTAGAATGAGTCCAATAGTTCTGGAATGAGTCCAATAGTTCTGGAATGAGTCCAAAAGTTTTAGAATGAGTCCAATAGTTCTGGAATGAGTCCAATAGTTTTAGAATGAGTCCAATAGTTCTAGGGTGCGTCCAATAGTTTTAAAATGAATCCAATAGCTCTAGAATGAGTCCAATAGTTCTAGAATGGGTCAAATAGTTCTAGGGTGAGTCAAATAGTTCCAGTTTAGTCCAATAGTTCTAGAATGAGTCCAAAAGTTCTAGAATGGGTCCAATAGTTTTAGAATGAGTCCAATAGTTCTGGAATGAGTCCAAAAGTTCTAGAATGAGTCACAGTCTTGAATTACAAAAACAACTCATCAACATTGAATTGTTAACTCTCCAAGTATCTAAAGGAGTTCCTGTTGAAAGGTTAACAGATGTTTGAAAAGCTCATCGGGATGTTTCTTCTGTTTAACATGTATTTCTTTAAACTCACCTGAAGATCCCGAAGGGGGCGGGGCTCCAGCGCGTTGCCAGATGGTGGCCTCAGCCGCTAGCCTCCTGATGTAAACCTCGTCAACGTCCAACAGGATGTTCTCTGGCTTGATGTCAGTGTGGATGATCTTACACTTTGTGTGGAGGTAGTCGAGCCCCTGAAGTACCTGCAAGTACACCCCGCCCCCGCTGGTCAGCACACCACCAGCACTGGCTCAAAGACTCCCTGACAGCTACCGAGTCAAAGAGGACCAGTCACAATCTGAAGAGTCGGATCGCTGAGTCCCTCTGGCAGGAAGCCTGAGAAACTAAAAACACCCCAAAGAGTCCCAGAATCCCGTCACACAGGAAGTCCCTGCTGGTCAGTAAAGGTCTCAGTCACTGTCTGGCTCCGGCTTCTCAAAGCCACAATCATTCCTCATTTGTGGTCAGCGAGTCGGACCCCCAGCTGATACACAAGTCTTTGTAAATCTGTCTCAGTCCAAGTTAGGGAGGTGGAGTCACAGAGTCAGCAGGACTTTCACAGGGAGTCCCTATCAAAGAGTCAAAGAGTCCTGGGAGTGACGTGAACTTCCTACTGGTCGCTCAGTCTCAGCTGGTCACTGTGGGGGCTTTTCCACCAGAAAGAACCAGGTTCTAGTTCAGGGCCAGACTTAGCCCCAGTCTTTCCACCACCAAAGCCCCGGCCAAACGGGCTAAACTGCTGCTACACTGGCCCCACATCGTTGCTGGGCCAGACTAGAACCAGACCAGGGCCAGACACATCATCAGCTGGGGGCGGAGTTATCACTACCTACAAGGAGGAAAAGAGGTTGAACCAGCGTTCTGAAATCTACAGCAAACACGGAGCCCCAGAGTGGTTATAGAGAACAAATAATAAAAACGTGTGGGAACGAGATAATAAGTTGTTCCCTCAAGTTACTGATAGGAGGGAGGGAGATCATTTAAAGGCGATGGTGGAGCCGCAGTCAGCTGGTGGATCTAGAACCTAGAACCTAGAACCAGTTCTTTTCAGGCTTTTCATGGTGACATCATTGTGACTAACTTCACCTCCAGGTCTTGTTTGGCGTTCTGACCGCAGGCTGAGGTCTGCATGAGCCAGCAGGGGGCGCTCCGCTATGAGACGCTCCACAGAACTTCTTTCTAATGAAGCCAGACTTCTGGTTCCTCAGGAACTACTAAACAAACTACAAACTACTGGAAATAAAAGTTGGAGTTTTTAGAGCTAAAATGAGCCTTTTAATGTCTTCATGTGAAGGAGAACTTTAATCAGAGTGGTTACCTAGGTTACCATGGAAACGGCTGTAGAGCAGTTCTATCATTCTACACCTCCATTCCTCCATGTTGAAGCTTTTGATTCAGACACGTCCAGAAATAAAGAGAAAGGAGCAGAAAGTCACTATGGAATGTTGGAACGGTGAACAATGAGTTCTTTATGATTTCTTTCCTCTATGGCCACTCCGGGGTTCTGGACTAAAACAAGATGGACGTGGAAAAAGCCCAATAGAGCGACAAGGAGACTCAATGTTTTCTGGCTCTTTGGTCTGCATCCGAGGTTCAGGCCAGACTAGACCAGGACCAAACCTGTTAACAGTCCGGCTCCCGGTTCCTGGATCCTGCCGGCGCTACATTGGTGGAATCAGTGATGCAGTGACGTGGCTTTAACTGGCTCTGTTAACGGTGGAAAAAGAACCGGTTCTTTGGCGGTGCTCATTTAAGAACTGGCCATGAACTAGCTCTGGTTCTTTTTGGTGGAAAAATCCTGTGTGTGGATACAGGTTCCCTGTTTAGACACGGTCCCACTGCAGTAAGTACCGGCACAGTACGGTATGGTACGATAAGGCAAAGCGTGCCCAGACCCAACTCTGCTGGCAGGTTGTGAACGACGCAGGTATGTAACGTCATTATGTGACAGTAGTCGCCGGACCAATGAGGAAGTTGCGTTGCAGTGGAGCCGCAGCTGAGGAGGCGGAGCTGCAGCTCAGGAGGCGGAGCCGCAGCTGAGGAGGCGGAGCCGCAGCTCAGGAGGCGGAGCCGCAGCTTTCAGCCTCGTTCTCTCTGACAGTGAAAACTCCCTCATTGTGAACAGCAGCGTCCAGCTCCTGCTGAAGCTCCTCCTCCTGTTACTGAGAGGAGCGTCTACACCTTGTCTGAACACCAGGGGGCAGTGTCACGCCACATGTCAATAAACCAGTTCACTAAACAAGCAGTGAGCACAGAGTATGAGAACAACAACAGAGGGTTTATACAGCGAGGCCATATTCAAATATTGCTGCTTGTCCAGAGTGACAATCATCACTGACCAATCAGCAGACGGCGGCATTGTGGCTCCGCCCTCTAGAACCGTACTGCTGTGCTAGCTACCTCAACGGAGGGGGGATGAACAACTGTAACCAAGGGTTACGTTTTTTGAACTGAACTGACCCGACCCGGCACAAACAGTCCAGTGGGACCGAGGCTTTAGATACAGGGTCCCTGGTTGAACCAGGCTCTATGGTTGACACAGGTTGAAACAGGCTGAACCAGGCTCTATGGCTGAAACAGGCTACCTGTTTGATGAGGGTCTTGACGCAGACCAGAGGAAGTCCCATGTAGTTTGACTTGATGATCCATTTTAACAGCTGATGGCCCAAAACCTCCAGAACCATGCAGACATCTGAACCAAGCTGAGGAAAGGTCTGACTGATGTGAGGACAGACAGACATGCAGACAGACAGAGAGAGAGACAGGCAGACAGTGAGAGACAGAGAGACGGACAGAGCAGCTGAAGGATACGAACTCCATTGATTCCAGAGATCTTGAAATCGTCAATGAGCTGGACAATGGTTTCCCTGTAGGGGTCAGAGGGGTCACTGTCCCTCACCTGGGACAGACAGACAGAGAGACAGACAAAGAGACAGACAGAGAGACAGAGAGAGAGAGACAGACAGACAGACAGACAGACAGACAGACAGAGAGACAGAGTCAGACAGGTTACACGCAGTGTCCTCAGGAAGTGGCTGCTCCAGGACGAGGTGAGGACGAGGAGGACACTCACACATCGCAGCAGCTTGATTTCGTCCAGAGCTGTCTCGGTGTAATGAGGAGCGCTCTTCACCACCTTCAGAGCCACGAATCGCTTCTTCCTGATCCAGACACACAATCACAGCTTCAGACTGGAACGCAGGCGTCATGTCAACTCTCCTGAAAACTTCTAGAAGTCATGTGGTTTTTGCTTCTTCGTCTTATTTTTATCCAGACGTTTCCACTTCTCACATCCTGTTCAGTTTGAATAAATTCATGAAAATGTTCAGTTCTCACAGAAAATAAAGGCTTCTAAAGCTGGTATTGGAAATAACTAGTGAGTCTGGTAAAGATGACTTTTATGTTTTCACTAATTTATCATTATTAGTTCAGGATTTTGATTTCTGTACAGAATTATTCAATTCCAGAGACTTTGGAAATATTTGATCAAAACAGTTTTAGTAAGAATAAATAGCTTTGTCAATGTAATCTAGTGGATTATTCTGCTTCTGTCATTTTGAATAAATAAAAAATTATGATTGTTGTGTTTCCATATCGTACCCATATCCTCCTGGGAATTGGTACTTTTATTTTGACAGTCACCGTAATAACAGTTGAACTCCCACTGAGCAGAGCAGTCCAGATCACCACTTCAACTCGTCATCATTCCTCCAGAAGACCTTCAGGGAACCAGAATCAAAGGTTTCTGTGAGTCTTTCCTGGACATTTCCTGTCTGAACGTCTGAACTGGACCTCTGGACGACGTGACCCAAGGAAGCAAATAAATGGAGCGGTGACCACACCTGGGATTGAACCCAACCTCTTCCAGGACAGGTGAGACTCTTGTCCACTGGACCAACATCAGTCCATCACATTGATCCTGACAATAGTTTTGTAAGCGTGCCACTTCTACACGACAAACCTTCAAACTATCGTATGAACCAACCTTATGGAGGACCGCTGGTCCACTTGAAGCTCGTCATGTATGAGGGACATGCTGAGAGCGTTACGGTCAGGGTCAATGTGATGGACGGATGTTGGTCCAGTGGACAAGCGTCTCGCCTGTCACACACATGGTTGGGGACCAATTCCAGGTGGAGTCACAAGTTTATTTTATTTTTCATTGCGTCACGTCGTCCAGAGGTCCAGTTCAGACGTTCATATGACGTCCAGGAAATGTCCAGGGAAGACTCACAGAAACCTTTGATTCTGGTTCCCTGAAGATCTTCTGGAGGAAAGATGACGAGTTAAAGTGGTGATCTGGACTGTCCAGTAGAACGTCTGTGTTCTCTCATTGTTCATGTTTAGAACTCATTGTTCTCTGCTGTGTGTGTGTGTGTGTGTGTGTGTGTGCAAAACAAAAACGATGCGTTTTCACTTTGTTGTCATGGAAACAAGTTTGCATAACTTTACACAAGGATTTAAAAGCGTTATGGTTGGAATGATAATGATAACGAGAATGAGAATGAGAATGAGAATGATAAACGTAGGACAGGATCAGAGAGGTGGTGTAAATGAATAAGGTGTAGACAGGATGTGGGGTCTGGGTGGAGGAGAGCGGTTCGTACTGAAGGTCCCAGCAGAGCCAGACGGTGGAGAAGTGGCCCCAGCCCAGCTTCCTCACCACGTGGTACCTCCCGTTGAACAGGTCGCCCACCGCCACCGGGTAGTAGCCGCCTGAAACAGAGCACCCCGTCAGAGCCCTGTCACCTCCTGTCCCCCAGCCGGCAGTGACCTGAGGGAACAGAGCCCCACCTGGCTGTACTAACCTGAAGGAACAGAGCCCCACCTGGCTGTACTAACCTGAGGGAACAGAGCCCCACCTGGCTGTTCTAACCTGAGGGAACAGAGCCCCACCTGGCTGTTCTAACCTGAGGGAACAGAGCCCCACCTGGCTGTACTAACCTGCGGGAACAGAGCCCCACCTGGCTGTTCTAACCTGAAGGAACAGAACCCCACCTGGCTGCACTAACCTGAGGGAACAGAGCCTCACCTGGCTGTTCTAACCTGAGGGAACAGAGCCTCACCTGGCTGTACTAACCTGAAGGAACAGAACCCCACCTGGCTGTACTAACCTGAAGGAACAGAGCCTCACCTGGCTGTACTAACCTGAAGGAACAGAGCCTCACCTGGCTGTTCTAACCTGAGGGAACAGAGCCTCACCTGGCTGTACTAACCTGAAGGAACAGAACCCCACCTGGCTGTACTAACCTGAAGGAACAGAGCCTCACCTGGCTGTACTAACCTGAAGGAACAGAGCCTCACCTGGCTGTTCTAACCTGAGGGAACAGAGCCTCACCTGGCTGTACTAACCTGAAGGAACAGAACCCCACCTGGCTGTTCTAACCTGAGGGAACAGAACCCCACCTGGCTGTTCTAACCTGAGGGAACAGAACCCCACCTGGCTGTACTAACCTGAAGGAACAGAACCCCACCTGGCTGTTCTAACCTGAAGGAACAGAGCCCCACCTGGTTGGTCCAGATGTGACGCAGCACTACCAGCTGCATTAAGAGGAATGACTCTAGGACGCCTCCTGTAGGACAACCATGGTAAAGAGAGATTGCATGTAGCTCTATGATCAACTTTAATCCAGACCATTTCCCAGAGCAGCAGCCTGACGGAGGAGAGGTGGTGGTTCTGGTGACTCTTAGTTCTACTGAAAGGAATCTGAGCTCTTCAGGTTAAACAGTTTCAACATTTGTTCTGTGAAGAATCACAGAACTCTGAATTCTATTCTGGAAAACACTTGGAGAAGAACTAGAACACAGATTACAAGCAGTGACACCAAGGAGGGGAAAACTCTTAGGGTTAGAGTTAACTGGAGCCCAACAGGGTTAGAGTTAACTGGAGCCCAACAGGGTTAGGGTTAAGGTTAGAGTTAACTGGAGCCCAACAGGGTTAGGGTTAGAGTTAACTGGAGCCCAACAGGGTTAGGGTTAAGGTTAGAGTTAACACTAGCCCAACAGAGTTAGAGTTAAGGTTAGAGTTAACACTAGCCCAACAGAGTTAGAGTTAGAGTTAACACTAACCCAACAGAGTTAGAGTTAAGGTTAGAGTTAACACTAGCCCAACAGAGTTAGAGTTAACACTAACCCAACAGGGTTAGAGTTAAGGTTAGAGTTAACTGGAGCCCAACAGGGTTAGAGGTAGAGTTAGAGTTAACACTAACCCAACAGAGTTAGAGTTAGGGTTAGAGTTAAGGTTAGAGTTAACTGGAGCCCAACAGGGTTAGAGGTAGAGTTAGAGTTAACACTAACCCAACAGAGTTAGAGTTAAGGTTAGAGTTAACACTAACCCAACAGGGGTAGAGTTAGAGTTAACACTAACCCAACAGAGTTAGAGTTAAGGTTAGAGTTAACACTGGCCCAACAGAGTTAGAGTTAACACTAACCCAACAGAGTTAGAGTTAAGATTAGAGTTAACACTAGCCCAACAGAGTTAGAGTTAAGGTTAGAGTTAACACTAACCCAACAGGGTTAGAGTTAGAGTTAACACTAACCCAACAGAGTTAGAGTTAAGGTTAGAGTTAGAGTTAACACTAACCCAACAGGGTTAGAGTTAGAGTTAACACTAACCCAACAGAGTTAGAGTTAAGGTTAGAGTGACCACTAGCCCAACAGAGTTAGAGTTAACACTAACCCAACAGAGTTAGAGTTAACACTAACCCAACAGAGTTAGAGTTAAGGTTAGAGTGACCACTAACCCAACAGGGTTAGAGTTAGAGTTAGAGTTAACTCGAGCCCAATAGGGAGCCTGGAGATCTCCTCTCGGTCTCTGGGCAGAATCACCTTTGCAGTAATCCGACGGGTCTTCCTGCTCCTCGTCATCGGAGCCCAGCAGCTGAGCAGGGGGCGGGCTCAGCTGTGGAGGGGGCGGGCTCAGCTGTGGAGGGGGCGTGGTCAGCTGATGGCTGGATGGAGACATGATGGGAGGCAGACCAATGGGAGGAGCCAGAGAGTCGAGGGAGTGCAGGAAGGAGGCGGAGGAGGTGCAGAGTGGCGAGTACAGGTGGGAGGAGACACTGGAGGTGAACGTCACAGAGTTCAACAGGAAGGGGTCCAGGTGGGAGGGGCTTAATGGAGGAGTGGGCGTGGCTTTGTCCGGACAAGAGGCAGATGGTGAAAAGGCTTTGTGGGGAAGATGGCGGGGCGAAGCCAGGGGGGGTTTAAAGAGCTGTGATTGGTCGTCTGGTGTTGAACTCCGAAGGGTTCTGTGAGGCGACCTGCAGGGATTCTGGGTCGGATGTTGGAAAACAGCAGGTGGTGAATGGCTGAAACTGTGGGCGGGGCTTCGTGACTGGCTGAAAAACTGTAAGGTTTGAAGGGTTTGTTGAGGATCCAGGGGGGGTACCAGGGGGGGTCCTGGGTCTAGGAAGGGGGGCGTGCTCTGACTGGTGCTCTGGAGGGGGGGCAGGGGTGGAGAGCGTCTGGTGGTGCTGTGGAGGGGGGGAGTGGGTGGAGAGCATCCAGTGGTTCCCTGTAGGGGGGGCGGGGATGGAGACCGTCTGGTGGTGCTCTGGAGGGGGGGCGGGGTTGGGGAGCGTCCGGTGGTTCCCTGGAGGGGGGGCGGGGGTGGAGAACGTCTGGTGGTGCTCTGTAGGGGGGGAGAGGGGGGAGAATGTCCGATGGTTGCCTGGAGGGGGGGCAGGAGTGGTGAGCGTCTGGTGGTGGTCTGGTGAGGCCGTCTTGGACCTGTACATGCTGGTTCTGGTTCTGTTTCAGGTTCTGTGTCAGGGTAGCTCTGGGGGGTCATTGGCGGTAGGATGTTGTTGTTCAGACTCTCAAGGTCACAGAGGTCGTCGGCTCTGAAACAGGAAACAAAAGGGACGTTTTCTGAAGTGAAACTGACTGAACCTCCACACACACACACACACACACACACACACACACACACACACACACACACACACACACACACACACACACACACACACACACACACACACACACACACACACACACACACACACACACACACACACACACACACACACACACCTCTGAGTCATGAACAATGTTGAGGTTCACTTCAGCTGTACTGAAATAGACTGTGTGTGTGTGTGTGTGTGTGTGTGTGTGTGTGTGTGTGTGTGTGTGTGTGTGTGTGTGTGTGTGTGTGTGTGTGTGTGTGTGTGTGTGTGTGTGTGTGTGTGTGTGTGTATTCTGGGCTCGGACTGTCTTCTGGACCGAGCACCAGACATATTTGTGAGTGGAGGACTCTGCTGGGTGAAGCAGTGTGAATCATCAGACATCTTCAGCCTTCGTTACCCAGCAGCCTCTGCTGGCGGCGGCGACCCGGGTCAGGTCCTGGTGGCCTGGCTGTGGTCTGCCTGGGTTCCTCAGCAAGGACCTCTGGTCCACCTTCATCAGTAACAGACACTATGGTCTGGACAGCCAGATCCAAGAACCACCACAGAACCAGCAGGGAGAACATGTATGACAGGTGAACAACACCAGTGCCTGAACAGTGTTAATGGAGGAACCCGGCACGGATCCCTGAGGAACTCCTAGGGTTCAGCTCCTTCAGGTATTGTACCGGCCTCCAGGTCAACACACTGACTTTCAAACATGAGCAGAACAAAACCTTCACCCAACATCTCCCTGGACCGACTGCTGCTGTTCTGAATGAAACCCTGCAGGACGGATCCCTGAGGAACGCCTCTCATCCTCTCATCCTCTCATCCACTCATCCACTCATCCACTCATCCACTCATCCTCTCATCCACTCATCCTCTCATCCACTCATCCTCTCATCCACTCATCCTCTCATCCACTCATCCTCTCATCCTCTCATCCACTCATCCTCTCATCCACTCATCCTCTCATCCACTCATCCTCTCATCCTCTCATCCTCTCATCCACTCATCCTCTCATCCTCTCATCCTCTCATCCACTCCTCTCATCATCTCATCATCTCATCCACTCCTCTCATCCTCTCATCTATGAGAAAAGAAAATGTGTGCTTGTTCATTTTGAGCTTTAAGATTGAAGAACCAGCGCCGTCTTTAAACAGAGACGCTGTGAAATTAAAGGTTAAGAAAGCCGAGGGAGGAAGGACGTCTGACGTGATTCTTCTTCAGCTGACAGACAGAAAGTCCAACAGGACAGGTGACTTGGTTGAAATGAAACTCGCCCACACATGAACACACTCTGCTATATTTATCCTCTGAGCGTGTGTGTGTGTGTGTGTGTGTGTGTGTGTGTGTGTGTGTGTGTGTGTGTGTGTGTGTGTGTGTGTGTGTGTGTGTGTGTGTGTGTGTGTGTGTGTGTTGGGGTCAGCAGTTCATCTGGTTCCTCACCGGTTCTCGTCCGGTCGCCCTCTCCGGTGCTTTTTGCCCCTCCGGCGGTGTTTCTTGGTGCCGCCGGCAGAGTTGGCGGTTCCAGCGCCGACGGCTGAGGACGGAGGGACAGCAGGAGACATTTTCTCTTACTGGAACATTCAGAGGGTCAAACTCACACTGGATGTACCTCAAAACACACTGTACCTCAAAACACACTGTACCTCAAAACACACTGTACCTCAAAACACACTGTACCTCAAAACACGAGAATGTCAGTGGAAATTCAGAGTTTTCCAGATATTCGTACAAACCAAGGACATCATTTGATCTGTGATCGTTTGGTCCTCCTGATAAGAAACACTCACATGCACCAATCCTGAGGACCGTCACCGTACGATACCACGTCAACACAAACAGCTGGAACAGGAGATTTGATGAGGATCACTAACAGTGCTCTTTCTCTTGGCCCACTGTACATCAGCTGTACGTCTTGTTTATTTTCTGTCTGCAGACGTGGAGCAGTTTGATCATCTGGTTACTTTGATTGAGGCGTCGTTCACAATGATAGTGAAATGATAGTGACACCACTGTGACATTTAAACTTCTGTCACTTTCAATTAGCAGAGCGTGAAAACATCCTGTCATTCCCGTCAATATGATGGCATGTTTCTGTCATATACTGATGAAAAGCTGCTTCACACGCTGCTCAGCCTCCATCCGGTCAGTGACTACGTCAGGTTGTGGTGTTCATTGTGTAGATTTCATCGTTTCACAATGGAGGAACAAGCCGGGGCTCGTCTGCTTTAACTTTCTCATTGAAACTGAATATCCTGATTCTCGTCTTCGACTCTGCTTTGGAATAAAGAGAAATTATCAGCAGGCATCCTAAACATTTTGCGACTAAGAAGTTCAATCGTTGCACTGTGGCGCTCGATGAGAACCAACTCCAGCGTGAAACACTCACTTTAACTTTCTCTCTCTTTCATCTGGAATCAGAGACTTTTATTTTTAGCTTTTAAAACCGATTCTATTACGAATTCAAATAATAAAAAAAAATGGATTGATTGTTAAAAAGGTATTTTATTACCCTGGTAATAGGTCATAAAACCAGTTTCTGATCCTTCCACGAAGCACTGGGCTGAAACTCCCTCTGGAAAGTTGTAATAAGAATTTGATAAGGAGTTAAAGTTAGAAGCAACTAATCCAAAACATTACCAACCCTGATGTTAAAAGCTTGCTCAAATAAAACATATTACCAGTTTTCCATGTTTTTTCTCATTTAGATTTTGTCCTTTAATGTTTATTACATAGTTGTAAGTGATGAAGATCATCACTTCACATTAACTTGTGATTCATGATAAATAATGTTAGAATAATGTTGTCTGTCCACATGAAACTTCTCCTTGATGACTTCCTTTGCTAATTTTACACATTAGTGACCTGCTGACCTTTACCTAACTAACCCAACAGTACGGCCAGAAAGACACCGCGCGCAGCGAGGTCAACCTGAAAACGTCACTTTTTAACCTGCTGGTCTCATAACGGCTGGACGGACCTGCACCGGAGAAGCGACACGTAAAGCTGGTTAACACCGAGACAGAACTAAATGTGCGGGTCAGACCGGAGCCGCATTCACCGGCAGACATTAGTCCTTCTGACAGAACAACAGTTGAAGTTTGGTTTTCTTCAGCGAAACAGCAGCAGAGCAAAGAGTGAAAATGTCTGTTAGTTTAAACGGAGTCTGGTCGACAGGCTGAAGCAGGCGCTCAGCTCGTGCGTGTCACAGGTTGGTACCGGTACCGGAACGGGCTGCTCGGACAGCGGCACCGGGAAACCGTCTAAATCACAGCTGACATACCTATCAACATGTCGGCTACCGGTTCTCACACCGAACCGGTTCGGGAGGTGTCCGACCGGCTGCCGGTGTTCCGACGGTTCCGTTCACCTCCTGTAGGCGGCCCGAGCTCCACCAAAACCGGTTTGGAACCCGGGGGTCCGGCGGCAGTTCCGCAGAGGGTCCCGGTGAGCGTGGCGACCATGAGCCGCTGGCCCGTCCCGGTGGTCCCGGTAAACGGTCCGCTGTCACCGAGCCCGTTAGCCGTTAGCCGTTAGCTCCAGCTGCAGAACAGCGGCTCTCCGTGAGCCGGAACCCGGGTCGGTACTTCCTCAGTTCGCGGTCAGTCTCGGTACCGGGCCCACGTGTGGTTTTCTCGGTGCTGAACGTGCAGAGCGTCGGTCCAACCGTTCATGGACTGAACAGCTGCTCCGCCTGACACCGGACACCGGGCGCGGCGCATGCGCACTGACCAGCACGCTGATGCTGGAGCTAAACTGGGAGCGGGAGTGTGTGTGTGTGTGTGTGTGTGTGTGTGTGTGTGTGTGTGTGTGTGGGGGGGGGGGGGGGGGGGGGGGGGTGTCAGTGTCATTGTGGTCATTTCCCAGCTATAATAAAACATCAGAATCCACTGTCTGTGGTTAGTTTACTGCATTGTAGACCGTCCATTACCTGTGGTCATTCCACCATCAGAAATTAAAGAGTAAGAGTTGGTTGTCTTTAGTCTAGTCACTGTCTGTAACAACAGAATGATAACCCATTGTCTGTGATCACTGTCTGGAGTGACAGTAAGACAGTCCATTGTCTGTGGTCAGTTTAATTTCTGTGATGACAATGATAGCAAGAAAGTCTTTAGTCTGGAATGGACAGTGGTTGTGGTAATATTAATAGAGTCCACTGACAAAATGGGGATAGTTCTGACTGAGAACCGGTTCTGACTGAGAACCGGTTCCAATGGATCAATTCCATCAGAATCATACACCTCATATGTGATCGATTCTTCTTAACGATTCATCTCCAGCACGACGTCAAGTCGCGTTGCGGTACGTTGCATGACGTCACACACTGTGACGCAGAGCTCCTTCAACCAGGAGAAAACATGGAGGAAGAAGGTCTGAAGAGGGAGACGATAAAGGACCAGATAATAGGAGACGGTACTACATGTTCCTCTCACCACGTCCTGAATGCACAGAGTCCACAGCCTGTCCCCACAGCCTGTCCTCACAGTCTGTCCCCACAGTCTGTCCTCACAGCCTGTCCCCACAGCCTATCCTCACAGCCTGTCCTCACAGTCTGTCCCCAGTCTGTCCTCACAGCCTATCCTCACAGCCTGTCCCCAGTCTGTCCCCACAGTCTGTCCTCACAGCCTGTCCCCACAGCCTGTTCTCACAGCCTGTCCCCACAGCCTGTCCCTACAACCTGTCCTCAGTCTGTCCCCACAGTATGTCCCCACAGCCTGTCCTCAGTCTGTCCCCATAGTCTGTCCTCACAGCCTATCCTCACAGCCTGTCCCCAGTCTGTCCCCACAGTCTGTCCTCACAGCCTGTCCCCACAGCCTGTCCCCACAGCCTGTCCTCAGTCTGTCCCCACAGTATGTCCCCACAGCCTGTCCTCAGTCTGTCCCCACAGTCTGTCCCCACAGCCTGTCCTCACAGCCTGTCCCCACAGTCTGTCCTCACAGCCTGTCCCCACAGTCTGTCCTCACAGCATGTCCCTACAGCCTGTCCTCAGTCTGTCCCCACAGCCTGTCCCCACAACCTGTCCTCAGTCTGTCCCCACAGTCTGTCCCCACAGTCTGTCCCCACAGCCTGTCCCTACAGCCTGTCCTCACAGTCTGTCCCCACAGCCTGTCCTCACAGCCACAAGGTCCAGTTAAAAAAAAAAAAGGTCTCGGTCCAAATCCCGGCAGGAGCCTTTCTGTGTGGAGTTCTCATGTTCTCTCTCTCTCTGTGTGCTGGTTCTACTCCGGAACTCCAGGTTACTCTGATAGTCAAAACAACCTGCACCGTGACTCCCTGAGCTACACCCCGGCCTCCATCACCTCTCCAGAGCACCACCCCCAGCCTCCATCAGCTCCTCCTGAGCTACACCCCGGCCTCCATCACCTCTCCAGAGCACCACCCCGGCCTCCATCACCTCTCCAGAGCACCACCCCCAGCCTCCATCAGCTCCTCCTGCGCTACACCCCGGCCTCCATCACCTCTCCAGAGCACCACCCCCAGCCTCCATCAGCTCCTCCTGAGCTACACCCCGGCCTCCATCACCTCTCCAGAGCACCACCCCGGCCTCCATCACCTCTCCAGAGCACCACCCCCAGCCTCCATCAGCTCCTCCTGCGCTACACCCCGGCCTCCATCACCTCTCCAGAGCACCACCCCCGGCCTCCATCAGCTCCTCCTGAGCTACACCCTCAGCCTCCATCACCTCTGCAGAGCACCACCCCCGGCCTCCATCACCTCTCCAGAGCACCACCCTGTGTGGCTGCTGAAGACGGTCCATTTGGTGAAGAAATGTCCTCTCTGAGGACTAATGAGGGACTTTTAATAAATTAACTCCGTCAATCTGTCCCGTGTAGTGAATATCTGCTCCACCTAGCCGACAGCGTAGACATATGCTAGTAGATATTCACTATACCTGTGAGCCTCTAGTTTTCACACCATACAGTGATAAATGATCTACTAGAGTAGGTCTACTGTCTAGACATACAAAGTGTGTATGTCTACAGTGTAGACCAACACAATATGAAAACACAGGATCCCTGCAGACCGAGAGAACGAGTTCCTCCTCCTGCGTCACTTCCTCCCTCCTCTCCAGGCTCCGCCTCCCAGAGAGGCTTAACTTGCCGACAGTGCAAAACTTGAAAAAGTGTAAATTCCAGGAGGCAATGAAGGCAAATACACGTGACTGTTCTTTTTAAGGGAAAAATTATAATTCAAGTTTCATGTTTGGAAAAACTGTTTGTTCCTTTTGGTGCAGAAGACTGTAAAACTACTTTTTCCCCTCAAGAAAATACTCAGGAATTGTTAGAATTGATAAAATCTTATAAATTCCCACCCTTACCTGTTAATTCTCCCTTTTTAAAAAATTATATATAAAAAAAAATATCGATGAGAGAATCGGTAAAGAATTGAATCGTTAAACAGAAAATGGAATCGGAATCAGAAAAATCATATCAATTCTCATCCCTAATAGCAGCACAGTCCATTGTCTGTGTTTGTAACAGTAATAGGACAGTCCATTGTCTGTGGTCAATGTTTGTAATAACTGCCAGGCGAACCATAGCTTGTGGTCACTTCACTGTCTGTAATAAAAAATGTCACTTTGTCATGTAGAATAACAGCAGTCCCCTGACAGTGGAACAGTCCATTGTCTGTGGACAGTTTTCTACTTCAGTGAGCTTCATCGAGACGACAAACTGTTAAAATTAGACTTTATTTGTACATGATACAAATTCCTGCCTTTTCACTGTAGAAACACATTTGTGTTGCCGACAGACTCTTCGTCACCATCGTCATCCTCACACATTTATTTACAGGCACATTTACACACTGTTAGCAAACTGTACACCGTCAGTAGAAAAGCCGTCCTTAGAACCCGTCACACTTATTCTATACAAACCCTGAAAGATTTTATTCCCTTGTAGAAAAAATTCCGTTTCAGATTCAGTAACAAACTGAGCTCGACCAATCAGAGCTGAGGATCAAGAGCTCGGCCAATCAGAGCTGAGGATCAAGAGCTCGACCAATCAGAGCTGAGGATCAAACTGTACAGAGCAGGTGCATCATTAGTGGCACAGCAGAGCAGAAGCCCCGCCCATTATCTTTAAACATAAGCAAAGAAACAAAAGTTGAAGAAGCATCATCATCATCATCATCATCATCATCATCATCATCGTCACACGCATGCAGAATCTATTCTCACCAAAGAACTACACCTACGAGTCAAACACAAACATCATCAGAAATAAGAGAAGAAGGAGAAGAAGAGTCCAGAAGCTGTGACCAGCAGGACCTGGTCCCGATTCTGGATCAGTTCAGCAGGACCTGGTCCCGATTCTGGATCAGTTCAGCAGGACCTGGTCCCGATGCTGGATCAGTTCAGCAGCAGAGGAAACAGAGTCCGTCTGCTGGGAAGTCCAAGTCCAGTCAGTCTGCACCAGAGCAGGTGCAGGACCGATCCTGTAAGGACAAACCTGGACTGTCCTGGACTCATCAGGGCAGGTCAGTATGGTCCAGGACAGTCCTGGAGATTTCTGGAAGATCGACGATTAATTCTATGAGGAACGTTTCACAAAGTCCATCAGAGTTCCAGAAGTTGGCAGAAGGTGTCGGACATGAACCTTCATGATCTTGGTCATGATGAGTCTCGATCATTTCTAGATCAGGAAGGTCAAGGACAGTTGGGGACATTCTGAGAAAGTCCAGGGAGGTCTAGAATAAATCCTGCCATGACAATTCAGCAAACCCCAGGATAGTGCTGGACGTTTCCCAAAGATCTGGAACCTTCAAGTCCTGTCAGGATCTTTCAGGAACACCCGAGACGGGCCTGGAGGTTTACAGAAGACGTAAAAAGAAACCTGCCAGGATCCTTCAGGACCCATCCAGGACAGTCAAGAACTGTCCAAGACAACCAGGGAGAGTCCATCCAAGTCCAGGACAGTCCTGGACTGATCACGCCCCAAAGTCCTGGATGGTCCAGCGGGTTCCAGGTCTGTTACACGACATTTCAGGAAAACCCAAGAGAATCCAGAACCATTCTGGAGGAATCGGGAAGGTTCTTCAGTTTAGGTGAAACCCTGAAGCCTCGGGGGCCGAGGAGGATACCGACACATTCAGGACTATCTGGAACTCACTCTGGTAGGACAGTCCAACAGAATCCAGGAGAGATGGTCTCAGGATCCTGGGCCTGCCAGATGAACGACCATCCAGAACGTAACCTGCCTGGGAAGTCCAGGACGGGCAAGATAGTCCTGAATGCATCAGTTCCACAGCGTCAGAGACGGTCCAGGCGGGTCCAGAACGATCCCAGGCTGAACCAGAATGTCTTGACGTCCCACAAGACCTGGACCCCTGCTGGGACTTTGACCCTGTAAAACCTGTGCGGTAAACCAGATTGTCCCGTTTGAGCTGTTATTGCTTCGTGAGGAAGTCGGCTTTGGATTCAGCCGCTTAACAGCAGAATCACACGTCGCTCTGCGAGTCACCGTCCAATCAGGTGAGACCAGCTGAATGGCGGCAGAGCTCTGAACGGCCTGCAGGGCGGCGCTCAACACCAACATTCAACCTGCAGTGATTCACTGACCATAACAGTTCATTCAAGAAGAAAGTGGGCGATGGCACGTTTGTTACGCCCGCGGTTGTGAGGAGGCGGTGAGCTAGCCTCCGACTCAGTTCATCACGTTAGAAACGACAGTAAAAACCTGACACTTGTAGTAACGTCAAGTACTTTGGGAAGTGGTGAGTACGCATTCATTGTTCCACCACTCTACGCCGTCGTAACACTTACAGTATTACAGTATTTCTATATTGAGACCAAGGCTCAGTTTGGTCCCGGCGCCTCAGCAGATCGTCTCCATGGCAACGGCTACTTCAACTGTTAGCTAACCCGCTAGAAAACGTCTTTTAATACTCGGTTCTGAATCCAGCGCCGCGCTAGCTCGGCTCTTTGTTCAGGTTTCTGGATGCAGCAGTCGTTTCTCTCCACTGGTTCACTAAACGTTTAAAATGTTATTTTCCCATAATGCACCGGGAAACACTTCCAATAAGGTTCTGTCCAAACAGACAGCGCCACCTAGCTGCAAGAGTGAAGGCACAGCTGGGATAAATAAGTATAAATAGGACTTACACTATGTACACACAATAAGTTAGTGACTATCTAGCACACACACACACACACACACACACACACACACACACACACACACACACACACACACACACACACACACACACACACACACACACACACACACACACACACACACACACACACACACACACACACACACACACACACACACACACACTGTTTTTCAGTGTGTGTCGGTGTGAATCCGGCTTCTCATCATTCTTCTCTGGTTTCTTGTTTTGAGATTCGCTCACGTCTCAAACCAAGAAGGGAAACTGTCCCGACAACTCGTCCGTCACCAGATGTTTCCCAATGAACCAGGAATCTGTACTTTAAATACTCTGATTACCTGGGCTCCTCAGGAAACCAGACGACTTTCTGACTGTGACCTCCTGAACAGTCTGACACCGAGCCGGCGACCAGTCGTGTTCTGATCCCAGTTCAGTCAGAGTCCAGTTGAACTTCATGTATTTTGACAGGAAGCGTGAGGCAGCCAATCAGCACCAAGCGGACCCAGGAGGGTTGGACCGGATCACTGAGGTGGTGGACGTGACGTCTTGGGATCAGGGAGAGTTTCTATCTCAAACACCTCCAAGGACCTTCCAGTTTGGTCCCAAACAATAGACCCGATCCAAATAGAATCCAATAATGAGCTTGAACAAATACGTTTCTTATTGCTTGGATCAGTTGTTCTGCAGATTCATCACTGCTCGTGTCCAAATCAAATCCAATGAAAACCTGCACTCATGTAGACCTGAGAAGTCCTGGCGAGCCGATCGAGACCCGACCTGGAACTGAGGAAGACTCAAAGGACTGGCCCCTCTGGCACCGGTCCGGCGGAGGCAGCACTCGCTTGGTGGGAAAGACGACGTAGAACCCGGAGTCACAGTGAAATGCAACTTTTAGCGCCCCCTAGTTCTGATTCTGGTATTGCGTTTGGTTTAAAACTCCTAAACGCCAGAGCTGGTTCACAGTCAGAGCCGCTGGTTTTAAGTAGAAAAGGCAAAAATGTAGAAAGAGATCAGCAGGAGAAACCTTCCAAATTGTGCTTCTAGACTCAGGCAGCAGCGGAGAGCAGGGGATTCTGGGAAATGTAGTGCAAGGTAACCAGGGTGTTCCCTGATGTGATTGGTTAGATTGTCGATGTCTCACACAGCTGGTTAGTTCAGGGTCACTAAGTTCAACTTTACTTTCATGTTAGATTAACGGCTGCTGTGTGGAGGAACCAGAGACCACACACACACACACACACACACACACACACACACACACACACACACACACACACACACACACACACACACACACACACACACACACACACACACACACACACACACACACACACACACACAGCAGGAAGACACAGCGTAATAGCTGTCCAATGGGATTCGCTCGACGTGACTCCTCCTCCTCAGAGGTCAGTGACCTTGTTCTCCACCAGGGCGGCAACCTGCTGCAGCCGGTAGGCCAACTGCATCTTCTGCCCCGAGCTGTCCTCCTCCAGGGACATGATGATCTGACACACACACACACACACACACACACACACACACACACACACACACACACACACACACACACACACACACACACACACACACACACACACACACACACACACACACACACAATAATAATTAAATCATTTCCTGTTTCCTATTTCAGTCCAGAGACTTTTAATGTCGATTCTGAAACTTCCAACGGACTCATTCAGCATGAACTCGTCTGAAATACAACTACTGTCAAACTAGTTCTAAACTAGTCCCAAACTACACTTTAATTGATTGATTTATTGTTACCTGGTCGTAGTACTTGTTGATGTACTTGTAGAGTTCATGCAGAGCGACCAGACTGTTCATCTCTGAGGCGAAACTCTACACACACACACACACACACACACACACACACACACACACACACACACACACACACACACACACACACACACACACACACACACACACACACACACACACACACAGTGGGTGTAGTTAACATCTGCATCTGGACAACAACACACACATTCAGTGTGGGGTGTGGGTACGGTTTACTGACCCCTGAAAGCTCCGTCAGGGTGGAGTTCATCTCCTGGTAGCAGCCAGACGCAGCGCTCTGGATGTCACTGTAATACCTACACACACACACACACACACACACACACACACACACACACACACACACACACACACACACACACACACACACACACACACACACACACACAGACAGTTGTTTCAGGAGTTTTCAGCTTCTCAGACGTTATTTCATCAGTTTTAGTTGTTTTTAGCCTGTTTAGCTTGTTTAGCCTGTTTAGCCTGTTTAGCTTGTTTAGCTTGTTTAGCCTGTTTAGCCTGTTTAGCTTGTTTAGCCTGTTTAGCCTGTTTAGCTTGTTTAGCTTGTTTAGCCTGTTTAGCTTGTTTAGCCTGTTTAGCTTGTTTAGCTTGTTTAGCCTGTTTAGCTTGTTTAGCCTGTTTAGCCTGTTTAGCCTGTTTAGCTTGTTTAGCCTGTTTAGCTTATTTAGCCTGTTTAGCTTGTTTAGCCTGTTTAGCTTGTTTAGCCTGTTTAGTTTGTTTAGCTTGTTTAGCCTGTTTAGTTTGTTTAGCTTGTTTAGCTTGTTTAGCCTGTTTAGCTTGTTTAGCTTGTTTAGCCTGTTTAGTTTGTTTAGCTTGTTTAGCCTGTTTAGCCTGTTTAGCCTGTTTAGCCTGTTTAGCCTGTTTAGCTTGTAAAAACCATGAAGAAGTTTAAAAAGTGCTTCCGGCTGCTGAAGCACTTTTACATTTTCTCTTTATTCTCTTTATTTTGTTCATTTTGACTTCTAAGATGTTTTAACAGTTTCAGGCTTTTCGTCACTTTCTCTGTTCTGGCAGGTTGTTTTTGTTTTGTTTTGTTTTTAATGCAAATTTGAGCCCAATTAGCTTTTATTAAGCTGCTTCATAGGTTTTAAATTATTTGGTCATT
Organism: Lipophrys pholis; assembly: GCF_963383615.2. Taxonomy (NCBI): domain Eukaryota; kingdom Metazoa; phylum Chordata; class Actinopteri; order Blenniiformes; family Blenniidae; genus Lipophrys; species Lipophrys pholis. The sequence goes on along the minus strand of NC_137630.1, from coordinate 32,903,942 downwards.
TTTGCAGTTTTCAGCCATTTTGAAACATTTAATTTTGTTGAGCTATTTTAGCCATTTTGCTCTTCTGAAGCGGCTGCAGCGTTTTAACAAATTCCGTGGTTTCACTGTAGGAACTATGGGCTGTTCTACTTTATACTTTGTTTACATCTTTATACTTTGTTTACATCTTTATACTTTGATTTGTGTTCTTTGGCTCATTTCCACGGCGGCTCGCTGAGCGGTTGAAGCTTTAAAGGTGTTAGCTGTTGTGCTAGCTAGCGCGGCTGTTCGTCTGTCCTGTTCAGGTTCTGGGTGTTTCCGGTACCAGAAGCAGGTAAGGTCTTCCTCGAGGCCAGACTGGACCCGGTGGGACCAGTTCTGGCCGGCGGCGTCTGGGTCGGACTCACCTCTCCACCAGCTGCTTGTATCGCGGGATCTCTCTGGCGTACAGCAGCTTGTTGACCGGGGAGTCCTGATTGGACGAAAAGCAGCGTGAGGTCACAGGGCTAAAGCAGACAGACAGGCGGAGGCAGACAGACGGGTGGAGGCAGACAGACGGGTGGAGGCAGACAGATGGGTAGAGACAGACAGACGGGCGGAGGCAGACAGACGGGTGGAGACAGACAGACAGGTAGAGACAGACAGACGGGTGGAGACAGACAGATGGGTAGAGACAGACAGACGGGTGGAGACAGGCAGACGGGCGGAGGCAGACAGACGGGTGGAGGCAGACAGACGGGTGGAGACAGACAGATGGGTAGAGACAGACAGACGGGTGGAGACAGACAGACGGGTGGAGGCTCATACCCGTCCCACTTTGTGCTCAGAGGTGGTGCAGGAGTCGATGAAGGTCTGGGCGATGACGGAGAGCACGGCGTCGATGCTGTCGCTCACCTGGACGTCTAGAACGAACTGAGGGTTCTTCAGGATGTTGACCCAGAATCGCAGAGGGAGACTGGACACCCAGAGAGACAGACAGGTCAGACAGACAGGAAGTGGCTGTCAGGGTAGTTGGGGTCCAGGTGTGGCCCTCACCTGTTGGTCTTCCAGATGTGGACGGTCTCCGGGTCGTCAATTCCGTGTTTCTCCGCCATGTCGTCCAGGAAGTCGAAGAAGAACCTGACGGCGATCGGCGGCGGTCGTTTGGTACTGAGGATCGATACGAAGACGTCGTCCACAAACTTCTGCAGCGTCCCCTGCAGACAGACAGGTGAGTCAGACAGGTGAGTCAGACAGGTGAGTCAGACAGGTGCACCAGACAGGTGAATCAGACAGGTGCGTCAGACAGACAGGTAGATGTAGGTTACCTTCATGGACAGAAGTCTGGTCAGGTAGATCTCCGGGATGGCCTTGGCCCTCTCGCGCTCTCTCATGCTGCTCTTCCGATGTTTTGGGACTTCCGGGTCCTCGCTGCTCTTCACCAGGTGCCACAGATGCAGACCCTCCTCCTCCTCGCCCTCCAGCATCGGCGTTTCTATGGCGACCACAGAGTCTGTCAGGTCAGGTGTTTCCTCTCAGGTAGTGGAGGTGAACCAGAAGAACCGTCTCTCGTCTGTCTTCAGACCAAACGTCTCAGTGAAGACGAGCTGGACCACTCATCCTCTCATCCTCTAACCCTCTAATCCACTCATCCGCTAATCTTCTAATCCACTCATCCTCTAACCCTCTAATCCACTCATCCTCTAATCTTCTAATCCACTCATCCTCTAATCCTCTAATCCACTCATCCTCTAATCTTCTAATCCACTCATCCTCTAATCCACTCATCCTCTAATCGTCTAATCCACTCATCCTCTAATCCACTCATCCTATAATCCTCTAATCCACTCATCCTCTAATCTTCTAATCCACTCATCCTCTAATCCACTCATCCTCTAATCCACTCATCCTCTCATCCTCTAATCCACTCATCCTCTAATCCACTCATCCTCTAATCCACTCATCCTCTAATCCACTCATCCTCTAATCCTCTAATCCACTCATCCTCTAATCTTCTAATCCACTCATCCTCTAATCCACTCATCCTCTAATCCACTCCTCTCATCCTCTAATCCACTCATCCTGAGCGCTTTGAGATGTTTGTTGATGTGATTTAGCGCTTTACAAATAAAACTGAATTGAATTGAATTGAATCCTCTAATCCACTCATCCTCTAATCCACTCATCCTCTAATCCACTCATCCTCTAATCTTCTAATCTTCTAATCCACTCATCCTCTAATCCACTCATCCTCTCATCCACTCATCCTCTAATCCACTCATCCTCTAATCTTCTAATCTTCTAATCCACTCATCCTCTAATCCACTCATCCTCTCATCCTCTAATCCACTCATCCTCTAATCCACTCATCCTCTCATCCACTCATCCTCTAATCCTCTAATCCACTCATCCTCTAATCTTCTAATCCTCTAATCCACTCATCCTCTAATCCTCTAATCCACTCATCCTCTAATCCACTCATCCTCTAATCCTCTAATCCACTCATCCTCTAATCTTCTAATCCTCTAATCCACTCATCCTCTAATCCACTCATCCTCTAATCCTCTAATCCACTCATCCTCTAATCCTCTAATCCACTCATCCTCTAATCTTCTAATCCTCTAATCCACTCATCCTCTAATCCTCTAATCCTCTAATCCACTCATCCTCTAATCCTCTAATCCACTCATCCTCTCAGTTTTATCTGCTTTTCCTGCAGTTTGAACTCTAGTTTCTAACAGAGAATCAGTTTTTAGTGATTCACGACCAAACGGTCTACCTGCTGCTTCCTGTTAGATCTGGTCCTGATCTGGTCCTGTTCTGGTCTCTGTTCTGGTCCTGATTTTGTCCTGTTCTGGTCCTGTTCTGGATCAGTCTGGTTCAGGCCGGTTTATTTCGGATCCATCCGGTTCAGTCTGGATCACTTCAGTTCAGACCAGGCCAGTCCAGTTCAGTCCGGTTCAGTCTGGATCAGTCCGGTTCAGTTTGGATCAGTTCGGTTTAGTCCATTCCGGTTCAGTCTGGGTCAGTCCGGTTCAGCCCGGTTCAGCCCGGTTCAGTCTGGATCAGTTCGGTTCAGTCCGGTTCACTAGGTTTGTGTTCTTACTCTCTCCGGTCTGGAAGACCTGGTTGATTCCGACTCCTGAACCCTGGGACCGAGGAATCAGAGCAACCGTCGCTCCGTCTGGAACCTGAGGGAGGGCGGAGTCAGAGGTCAGCAGCAGGTGGGGTTAGAGGGAATGCTGCGCTCTGATTGGTTGGAGGGTTTTACCTTGTAGTGCTGCAATGTGTTGATTCGTTTCCAGCGACCCTGAACAACCGCAGTGACATCATCGTCTGACAGGGTCAGGTGACCCGCCTGACCTGAACGCCACTCTGCAGGGAAACACAGACACCACACACAGGTGAGACAGGGCAGGCTGGTGGGACAGGGGAGACAAACAAAGACGGAAGAGACAGGTGGGACAGGGGTGACAGGTGGGACAGGGGAGACAGATGGGTCAGGGGAGACAAACGAGACGGAAGAGACAGGTGGGACAGGTGAGACAAATCAGACAGGTACAGAACATACCTAGGTCCAAGCTGTCTGCTGCTGGTCTCTGAGTGAACGGGGCTCCTCTGTAGACCTGATCCAGGATCTTATCCTTCACCTGCACAAACACAGACAGACTGGTAGGTGAGAGGCAGGGAGACAGGTACGTGACAGATCAAGAGATAGACAGGTTCCTACCTGTGTGATAGTGTCAGTGTCCAACACTTTAACGGGACATGGCTGAACCTCGACGCCATTTTTCACCAGGACCGTCAGAGTCTGAGGGGCAGAGAGAGAGACAGGTGAGAGCTGCACAGAGGAGACCAACAGGCAGGTAGACAGGTAGACGGGGCTCGTGGTCACCATGGCGCAGTAGTCGATGTCCTCTCGTAGCAGGTGACTGTCGTTCAGCGTCCGCTTGGCTTTCCCCGTCACCGAGTCCACCGGACCTTTATCCACCTGGTACTTTATGGCTCTGTAGAGCATGTAGAGCGGCTCGCCTGCCACCTCCTGGGGGGGGCAGAGAGACAGGTGAGGGGGGGTTATAGACAGGTGAAGGGGAGGTGGGGAAGAGAGACAGGTGGGGGGGGTAGGGACAGGTGAGGGGCAGAGAGACAGGTGAGGGGGACAGGTGAGGGGGTCGAGAGACAGGTGAGGGGCAGAGAGACAGGTGAGGGGGGTAGAGACAGGTGGGGGTGAGGGGGGGAAGGTGAGGGGGAGGGGCAGAGAGACAGGTGAGGGGGGACAGGTGAGGGGGTAGAGAGACAGGTGGGGGGGTAGAGACAGGTGAGGGGGGACAGGTGAGGAGCAGAGAGACAGGTGAGGGTGAGGGGCAGAGAGACAGGTGAGGGGGGTAGAGACAGGTGGGGGTGAGGGGGGGAAGGTGAGGGGGAGGGGCAGAGAGACAGGTGAGGGGGAGGGGGGCCGACAGACAGGTACCTTGAGGAAGGAGTAGAGACAGATGGACATCCAGTTGGTCAACATCTTCTCAACGACGGTTTCCGTCCTGAAACACAAGACTCAGTCTCATCCTGCTGCACCTGCTGCACCTGCTGCACCTGCTGCACCTGCTGCACCTGCTGCACCTGCCAGGGACTGAAGGTGCGTTCGATTCACGTACCGGCGCAGCATGAGCTTGGGGTTCTTGGCGACGTACTGCTGCACCAGGTCCTGCAGCAGAGTCTTCATCACCTCGGTGAAGTACTCCAGCTTATCGTGCAGCGCCATGGTGAGCAGGCTAGCCACGTAGCCGCGGTCGCGCTGGGAGAAACCCTGCTGGGCCTCCAGCGTGTGGATGAACTGAACACAGAGTAACTAGTTACACGTAATCTCAACCTGCTGGGCCTCCAGCGTGTAAGCAGTAACCAGGTAACTATTTTCACTCCAGTCATGCAGTAACCAGGTAACCACCAGCAGGTGGCTCCACCCACCCTGGTGAGGAACAGTCTGTTGTTGAGCAGGTTGTTGAGCTGCTGGAGGCCTTGCTCCACCGTCGGCCTGCGGGAGTCCGGTAGGTCCAGCTGCCGGCTCAGCGGCGCCACCTGCTGGCCGGGGAAAAACACCCGCTCTGCGTATGTCCTGTAGTCCAGCAGGGGGAGCCCCGGTCCGCCCACGTCACTGCTCAGGTCCATCATCTCCGTCATCAGGTCTGCAGGAGGACAGTTAGCATTAGCATTACACACACACACTGTGTAATCAGATGACTTATGTTTGTTAGAGCAACACTGACGTGGAGCAGTTAGCATTAGCATTAGCGTTGCCTCTGCAGTGATCACATGACACAGGGTGGCATTAATCATGGTGATCACATGACACAGGGTGGCATTAATCATGGTGATCACATGACACAGGGTGGCATTAATCATGGTGATCACATGACACAGGGTGGCATTAATCATGGTGATCACATGACACAGGGTGGCATTAATCATGGTGATCACATGACACAGGGTGGCATTAATCATGGTGATCACATGACACAGGGTGGCATTAATCATGGTGATCACGCAGGACATGGTGGACATGTAGAGACACAAACTCAGAAACAAGCTGACATCGACTCACAGCAGCAAGATGAGAGTTTCTAACTTTAGGATTAAGATTAGGGTTTAGGATTAGGGGTTGGATGTCAGGGGTTAGAGGTCAGGGTATAGAGGTCAGGGTATAGAGATCAGGGTATAGAGATCAGGGTATAGAGATCAGGGTATAGAGGTCAGGGTATAGAGGTCAGGGTATAGAGGTCAGGGTATAGAGATCAGGGTATAGAGGTCAGGGTATAGAGATCAGGGTATAGAGATCAGGGTATAGAGATCAGGGTATAGAGGTCAGGGTATAGAGATCAGGGTATAGAGATCAGGGTATAGAGGTCAGGGGTTAGAGATCAGGGTATAGAGGTCAGGGTATAGAGATCAGGGTATAGAGGTCAGGGTATAGAGGTCAGGGTATAGAGGTCAGGGTATAGAGATCAGGGTATAGAGGTCAGGGTATAGAGGTCAGGGTATAGAGGTCAGGGTATAGAGATCAGGGTATAGAGATCAGGGTATAGAGATCAGGTTTAAAGTCAGGGGCTTCCCACTAGTCATGTGTGAGTACCGGTAAATTCTTTGCGACACTGGTCGCCCACGTTGATCTCCAGTGTTTCCAGCTGCAGCAGCACCTTCTTGTAGTCTCTGAGGGCTTGTTTACTCTTCCTCCTGTAAACAACAACAAGAAAAGGTGAGCAACAAACAACAATGACAAGAAATGTGGTGAGACCAGGGGGCCTGTACTACAACGCTGGATTTTCTCTTATCTAGGTAACTTCAGGGTTAACTCTGGTTTTCTCTTATGGAGGTAACTTCAGGGTTAACTCTGGTTTTCTCTTATCTAGGTAACTTCAGGATTAACTCTGGTTTTCTCTTGTCTCTTAGCTGCTGGATGTGTTTGAATTCTTCATAATCTCAGAGATTAACTGCTCCTCTGTGGTAAAGCCAGCTGCTCGGCAGGGTTTCTCCCTCTGTGATTGGTCACACGCTACAAGCTCCGCCCCCTTTCATTTGAACGCTCTGATCCTGGAGGGAAACTCTGGTTGAATTAGTGAGTTGATAACCTGCTTCCTGTTAATGCTGATCAGGATCCAGAATGTCTGGCTATGTTAATCCAGGTAACAGAGATATCCTGCTATGTTAATCCAGGTAACAGAGATATCCTGCTATGTTAATCCAGGTAACAGAGATATCCTGCTATGTTAATCTAGGTAACAGAGATATCCTGGTATGTTAATCCAGGTAACAGAGATATCCTGGTATGTTAATCCAGGTAACGGAGATATCCTGCTATGTTAATCCAGGTAACAGAGATATCCTGGTATGTTAATCCAGGTAACAGAGATATCCTGGTATGTTAATCCAGGTAACGGAGATATCCTGCTATGTTAATCCAGGTAACAGAGATATCCTGGTATGTTAATCCAGGTAACGGGGATATCCTGCTATGTTAATCCAGGTAACGGAGATATCCTGGTATGTTAATCCAGGTAACGGAGATATCCTGCTACGTTAATCCAGGTAACAGAGATATCCTGCTATGTTAATCCAGGTAACAGAGATATCCTGCTATGTTAATCCAGGTAACAGAGATATCCTGCTATGTTAATCCAGGTAACGGAGATATCCTGGTACGTTAATCCAGGTAACAGAGATATCCTGGTCCGTGATCCAGGTAACGGAGATATCCTGGTACGTTATTCCAGGTAACGGAGATATCCTGGTATGTTAATCCAGGTAACGGAGATATCCTGCTACGTTAATCCAGGTAACAGAGATATCCTGGTACGTTAATCCAGGTAACGGAGATATCCTGGTATGTTAATCCAGGTAACGGAGATATCCTGCTATGTTAATCCAGGTAACAGAGATATCCTGGTATATTAATCCAGGTAACGGAGATATCCTGCTATGTTAATCCAGGTAACGGAGATATCCTGGTATGTTAATCCAGGTAACGGAGATATCCTGCTACGTTAATCCAGGTAACAGAGATATCCTGCTATGTTAATCTAGGTAACAGAGATATCCTGGTATGTTAATCCAGGTAACAGAGATATCCTGCTATGTTAATCCAGGTAACAGAGATATCCTGCTATGTTAATCCAGGTAACGGAGATATCCTGGTACGTTAATCCAGGTAACAGAGATATCCTGGTATGTTAATCCAGGTAACAGAGATATCCTGCTATGTTAATCCAGGTAACGGAGATATCCTGGTACGTTAATCCAGGTAACAGAGATATCCTGGTACGTTAATCCAGGTAACGGAGATATCCTGGTACGTTAATCCAGGTAACAGAGATATCCTGCTATGTTAATCAGGGTCGTAGTTCAGGCCTCTGATCTCTTGGGGAACCAGTGTGATGACGGAGATGTAGCCATGAGCGACCAGAGTTACCGTAACACCACAACCTAACGTCTCTCTATGGACGGCTTTCTCTGCGCTTGCCTTAGCATTAGCAGAGCTGTGCGCTCCATAGTGAAGAAATGCTGTTGACCGGCAATGTGACTCCGCCCACCTGTACATGAGGATGACCACCAGCACTGACAGGATGATGGCGGCGGCTCCTGCTGCCAGACCGACCTGCACCGCCAGCGGGACAGGGGGCAGCAGAGAGTCACTGTCGTACTGAACCCAGCCCAGCTCCACCTGCAGGTTTCCCATGAACACCTGGGACACACACACACACACACACACACACACACACACACACACACACACACACACACACACACACACACACACACACACACACACACACACACACACACACACACACACACACACACACACACACACACACACACACACACACACACACACACACACACACAGGCAGAGGGTGAGGGTGAGTGAAACAAACATTCCACCTCATCCTCAGCTGTGTGAGGAAGATCAATGACGTCAGTAGAAACAATAAAATCTCGTTTTAATCTGAGTTCAAGAGTAAAAAGAAGAAAAACCTCTGAGCTCTGATTGGTCCAAACATCCCAGACACGCCCACTCTCACCGCATTGGACAGTTTCTCAGGTCCGATCGTTATTCTCTTCTACTGATTCTATTCATAAGATTCTAAAGTGACGATCGACTGTTCATTATATTTTATTCAATTTGTTATATATTTATTACAAGAAATATTTATTCTATTTCATTAATGTTAATCTGATCTGATGTTAATCCCATTGGACCTGCAGCTGTCTGGACCTGGACCTGGACCTGGAGGGGTCTAGACCTGGATTGGTCTGGTACCTTGAGGCCTGGCAGCTCGTTGTTCTGGTCCACGCTGACGGGCTGGACCTCCGGCGGTTCGCAGTACAGGTGAGTACTGTCCAGAGTCTTGACTTCACACTCCCGGTCTCCCAGCCGGGCCCGGACCTCCAGCCTGGACATGGCTCTGGTCAGGTCCAGACCCTGAGGGACACATAGCACCATGAAAACCACAACAGAACCAGAACCAGTGCTGTGAACCGTCCGGCGGTACCTCCACTGCGATGACTCCTCCAGGTTTGAAGCGGTACGGAGCCTCTGGAGCTTCTCTGTTCAGAGGGAAGAACTGAGGGTTCGGATGATACATGAAGGTCTTTCCCTGAAAGAGACATGTTTATGAAAGTTCTAGATTATTACCTTGTTCTCTAGATTATTACCTTGTTCTAGATGATTACCTTGTTCTCTAGATTATTACCTTGTTCGCTAGATTATTACCTTGTTCTAGATGATTACCTTGCTCTCTAGATTATTACCTTGTTCTCTAGATTATTACCTTGTTCTAGATGATTACCTTGCTCTCTAGATTGTTACCTTGTTCTCTCGATTATTACCTTGTTCTAGATTATTTTGTTGTTCTCTAGATTATTACCTTGTTCTAGATTATTACCTTGTTCTCTAGATTATTACCTTGTTCTAGATGATTACCTTGTTCTCTAGATGATTACCTTGTTCTCTAGATTATTACCTTGTTCTCTAGATTATTACCTTGTTCTCTAGATTATTACCTTGTTCTAGATGATTACCTTGTTCTCTAGATTATTACCTTGTTCTCTAGATGATTACCTTGTTCTCTAGATGATTACCTTGTTCTCTAGATGATTACCTTGTTCTTTAGATTATTACCTTGTTCTAGATGATTACCTTGCTCTCTAGATTATTACCTTGTTCTCTTGATTATTACCTTGTTCTAGATTATTTTGTTGTTCTCTAGATTATTACCTTGTTCTAGATTATTACCTTGTTCTCTAGATTATTACCTTGTTCTAGATGATTACCTTGTTCTAGATTATTACCTTGTTCTCTAGATTATTACCTTGTTCTCTCGATTATTACCTTGTTCTAGATTATTACCTTGTTCTCTAGATTATTACCTTGTTTTCATCCTGCAGGAGGCAGACATCTAACAACATTGTGTTTTTTCTCAAATCAGCTTTCGTACTGAATCTGAAGTCTAAAAGTCCCTCTCGTGAGTTCTACCTTGTTCTTTAGATTATTACCTTGTTCTCTAGATTATTACCTTGTTCTAGATTATTACCTTGTTCTAGATGATTACCTTGTTCTCTAGATTATTACCTTGTTCTAGATGATTACCTTGCTCTCTAGATTATTACCTTGTTCTAGATTATTACCCTGTTCTCTAGATTATTACCCTGTTCTCTAGATTACCTTGTTCTAGATTATTACCTTGTTCTCTAGATTATTACCTTGTTCTAGATGATTACCTTGCTCTCTAGATTATTACCTTGTTCTAGATCATTACCTTGTTCTCTAGATTATTACCTTGTTCTAGATGATTACCTTGCTCTCTAGATTATTACCTTGTTCTAGATTATTACCTTGTTCTCTAGATTATTACCTTGTTCTAGATGATTACCTTGTTCTAGATGATTACCTTGCTCTCTAGATTATTACCTTGTTCTAGATTATTACCCTGTTCTCTAGATTACCTTGTTCTAGATTATTACCTTGTTCTCTAGATTATTACCTTGTTCTAGATGATTACCTTGCTCTCTAGATTATTACCTTGTTCTAGATCATTACCTTGTTCTCTAGATTATTACCTTGTTCTAGATGATTACCTTGCTCTCTAGATTATTACCTTGTTCTAGATTATTACCTTGTTCTCTAGATTATTACCTTGTTCTAGATTATTACCTTGTTCTAGATTATTACCTTGTTCTCTAGATTATTACCTTGTTCTAGATTATTACCTTGTTCTCTAGATTATTACCTTGTTCTAGATGATTACCTTGCTCTCTAGATTATTACCCTGTTCTAGATTATTACCTTGTTCTCTAGATTATTACCTTGTTCTAGATTATTACCTTGTTCTCTAGATTATTACCTTGTTCTAGATGATTACCTTGCTCTCTAGATTATTACCTTGTTCTAGATCATTACCTTGTTCTCTAGATTATTACCTTGTTCTAGATGATTACCTTGTTCTCTAGATTATTACCTTGTTCTAGATTATTACCTTGTTCTCTAGATTATTACCTTGTTCTCTAGATTATTACCTTGTTCTAGATGATTACCTTGCTCTCTAGATTATTACCTTGTTCTAGATTATTACCTTGTTCTCTAGATTATTACCTTGTTCTAGATGATTACCTTGCTCTCTAGATTATTACCTTGTTCTAGATTATTACCTTGTTCTCTAGATTATTACCTTGTTCTAGATGATTACCTTGCTCTCTAGATTATTACCTTGTTCTAGATTATCACCTTGTTCTCTAGATTATTACCTTGTTCTAGATTATTACCTTGTTCTCTAGATTATTACCTTGTTCTAGATGATTACCTTGTTCTCTAGATTATTACCTTGTTCTAGATGATTACCTTGCTCTCTAGATTATTACCTTGTTCTAGATTATTACCTTGTTCTCTAGATTATTACCTTGTTCTAGATGATTACCTTGCTCTCTAGATTATTACCTTGTTCTAGATTATTACCTTGTTCTCTAGATTATTACCTTGTTCTAGATTATTACCTTGTTCTCTAGATTATTACCTTGTTCTAGATGATTACCTTGCTCTCTAGATTATTACCTTGTTCTAGATTATTACCTTGTTCTCTAGATTATTACCTTGTTCTAGATGATTACCTTTCTCTCTAGATTATTACCTTGTTCTAGATTATCACCTTGTTCTCTAGATTATTACCTTGTTCTAGATTATTACCTTGTTCTCTTGATTATTACCTTGTTCTCTAGATTATTACCTTGTTCTAGATTATTACCTTGTTCTCTAGATTATTACCTTGTTCTAGATGATTACCTTGCTCTCTAGATTATTACCTTGTTCTAGATTATTACCTTGTTCTAGATGATTACCTTGCTCTCTAGATTATTACCTTGTTCTAGATTATTACCTTGTTCTCTAGATTATTACCTTGTTCTAGATGATTACCTTGCTCTCTAGATTATTACCTTGTTCTCTAGATTATTACCTTGTTCTAGATTATTACCTTGTTCTCTAGATTATTACCTTGTTCTAGATGATTACCTTGCTCTCTAGATTATTACCTTGTTCTAGATTATTACCTTGTTCTCTAGATTATTACCTTGCTCTCTAGATTATTACCTTGTTCTCTAGATTATTACCTTGTTCTAGATTATTACCTTGTTCTCTAGATTATTACCTTGTTTTCATCCTGCAGGAGGCAGACAACTAACAACATTGTGTTTTTTCTCAAATCAGCTTTCGTACTGAATCTGAAGTCTAAAAGTCCCTCTACTGAGTTCTACTGAGAACAGGGGGGAAGATACCGTGTGCTGACTTTTTAACAGTGGATTTATATTTAAAACTTTAGAAAACTTGATATTGGTCAGACTGTTCCTGGAGTTCTGGGGCGGGTCTGGACCCAGAACCAGAACCAGAACAGGTACCTTGATGGTCTCGTAGTGGACCCGGACGTTGTCCAGCTGGAACCAGACGTCCTTCACTTTGACGTCGGCGGTCACAGCGGGCGTCGGACACGTCATCTGAGTGGCCGACAGAACGGAGCAGCGCTCCGACACCTGACAGGAAATGACACGGGTCAAAATAGGAAGTGCTGTGGACACAATGAGCACTTCCTATTCATCTCTGATTGGTCGCCTTGTCTCACCGTTGCCATAGTGCTGTTGAAGACCAGCTGCTGCTTGGCGGTCAGGAGAGCCAATCGCCGCTTCCGCTTCACCCTCTGGACCTCCACCGGCTCCACCCACACCGAGATGATCGGCTGCTGCACCACGTCCAGGTTGCTGCCCGTCACCATGACGACGCGCCCGCCGCTGAGGACATGAGGAGGAAGTCGGCGTTAGGACGGGAGCGACAACACGGATGGTCTTTCGGCGATCGCAGCGGTTCTTACGCATAAAAGCTCTCGGCCGGCACGGCGTCGCTGATCACGGGGTCGTCAAGGTAACGGAAGGTCACGTTCGGGACGGTCCGCTCCGCTTTACCGAACAAAACCCGAACCAGAACGTCGCCGGTCCGACTGGAACCCGTCTGACACACCAGCTGGGTGTCACTCACTTCTTCCACACTGAGGACGCAAGGAGAGGACGCAAGGAGAGGACGTAAGGAGAGGACGTAAGGAGACAAGGAGAGGACCCAAGGAGAGGATGCAAGGAGACAAGGAGAGGACGTAAGGAGACAAGGAGAGGACGCAAGGAGAGGACGCAAGGAGAGGACGTAAGGAGACAAGGAGAGGACGCAAGGAGACAAGGAGAGGACGCAAGGAGAGGACGTAAGGAGACAAGGAGAGGACGCAAGGAGAGGACGTAAGGAGAGGATGCAAGGAGAGGACGCAAGGAGAGGACGCAAGGAGACAAGGAGAGGATGCAAGGAGAGGACGTAAGGAGACAAGGAGAGGATGCAAGGAGACAAGGAGAGGATGCAAGGAGAGGACGTAAGGAGACAAGGAGAGGACGCAAGGAGAGGACGTAAGGAGACAAGGAGAGGACGCAAGGAGACAAGGAGAGGATGCAAGGAGAGGACGTAAGGAGACAAGTAGAGGACGCAAGGAGAGGACGTAAGGAGACAAGTAGAGGACGCAAGGAGAGGACGTAAGGAGAGGATGCAAGGAGAGGAGGCAAGGAAACAAGGAGGCGAGGAGAGGAAACCAGAAGGTGTAACAGTAATCTTAAAAGTACTAGTAAGTTCGAATACCAACTAGTTACACTCTGGGTCCAGCAGTACCAGTAGGTATTTACCTGGTAGTGGTGACAGTACCAGTACTAGTACTCACATGTAGCAGGGCTCTGGTCCCAGGTAGGCCCTCAGGTCCGAGGTCTGGCCGGTCAGCAGCTGGCGCCCCCTGATGGTCAGTCTGGTCCCTCCAGAGACCGGACCTTTAGCAGGGACCAGATCCAGGAGCTGAGGGTCCTGAACACAGAACAGAACCAGGATTGAGAACTGCACCTGTTCCTTGTCTGAGTGAAGCTCAGTAACTAAGTTACTTTCCCACCATGAGTTAGTTACTCAGGTCTCACCTGATAGGTGAACGTCTGACTGGACCTCCCAGGAGGAGTCGTTCCCATGGCAACCAAGACAGGCCCCGCCCCCGGCTGCCCGGTGGGCTGCAGCTCACACACAACCCTGAAACACACAATGTTGTTGAGTGACAGGTGAGTGACAGGTGAGTGACAAGTGAGTGACGGGTGAGTGACGGGTGAGTGACAGGTGAGTGACAGGTGAGTGACAGGTGAGTGACAGGTGAGTGACAGGTGAGTGACAGGTATAGAAATAACCCTCACCTGGTGGAGATCTCGTATCCATCAGGCTGTGGCGGACACTGAACTCCTGCCACTGTGACTCCGCCCACCACATCTTGGTACCTCATGCCCAGGTTGGACCCGGTGATGGTCACCAGGACTCCGCCCTCCAGGGGGCCGGTCACCGGCAGCACCTGCAGCATGCAGTGGGTGGAGTCAGCATTTCCATGGTAACTGGAGACAGACGGGCGGGCAGGTGGACTCACCCGGGTGATCTGAGGGGGCGGGCACGTGTCAGCAGGGGCGTTGGAGCACGATTGGTTGTACACACAGCTGGGGGCGGGGCTTCCTGGACACCACACGCAGCCATACTCCTCAGGTACTGCCCTGCACTGCGAGCAATCTGATTGGCCGGCGGAGCAGTCGTACAACTGCACTGTGTGTAACAGACAGAAAGACGTGACCAACGTGTGTGTGTGTGTGTGTGTGTGTGTGTGTGTGTGTGTGTGTGTGTGTGTGTGTGTGTGTGTGTGTGTGTGTGTGTGTGTGTGTGTGTGTCACGTGACACTCTCACAGGTGCGATGCTTACTGCTCAGTCCAGGTGAGGCGTCGACTCGCCACTGTCCGATCCGCAGGAAGACCGGCGCCCAGTACCGCAGCTGACTGACCGCATACTGGAACTACACACACACACACACACACACACACACACACACACACACACACACACACACACACACACACACACACACACACACACACACACACACACACACACACACACACACACACACACACACACACACACACACACACACGTTCACCAGGTACCACTGTTACACACGAGAACACCACTGCTCAAAAGTTTAGGGTCACCCAGACTATTCTGTGTTTTCCATGAAAAGTCACACTTTTATTTACACACCAGCTGTAAAATAAATAGAAACTATCGTCCAGACATTAACAAGGTTAGAAATCATGATATTTATTTGAAATAATAATTTTTGTTTTGGTCAAAGAATCCTCCGTCTGCAGTAATCCCAGCATTGCAGTACTTTGGCATTCCAGCTGTTAATTTGTTGAGGTAATCTGGAGGAATGTCACCCGACACTTCTAGAAGCTCCTCCCACAAGTTGGACTGGCTGGTTGGACACTTCTAGAAGCTCCTCCCACAAGTTGGACTGGCTGGACGGACACTTCCTGTGTCCCATACGGTCAAGCTGCTCCCCCAGCAGCTCAATGGGGTTTAGATGTGGTGACGGTGCTGGCCACTCCATTCCAGATAGAAGACCAGCTGCCTGCTTCTCCTCTAAATACTCCTCCACCCTCTGGAGGTGCTCTGGCTCATTGTCCTGCTGGAGGATGAAACTGGCTCCAACCAAGCGCTGTCCTCAGGGGACGGCATGGCGCTGGAACATGGAGGGATAGCCTTCCTTATTCAAGGTCCTTTTCCCCTGAACAAACCTCCCACCTTACCAGCACCACAGCAACCCTACACCATCACCTTACCCCACCTTACCAGCACCACAGCAACCCCACACCATCACCTTACACCACCTTACCAGCACCACAGCAACCCTACACCATCACCTTACCCCACCTTACCAGCACCACAGCAACCCTACACCATCACCTTACCCCACCTTACCAGCTCCACAGCAACCCCACACCATCACCTTACCCCACCTTACCAGCTCCACAGCAACCCCACACCATCACCTTACCCCACCTTACCAGCTCCACAGCAACCCCACACCATCACCTTACCCCACCTTACCAGCTCCACAGCAACCCCACACTATCACCTTACCCCACCTTACCAGCACCACAGCAACCCCACACCATCACCTTACCCCACCTTACCAGCTCCACAGCAACCCCACACCATCACCTTACCCCACCTTACCAGCTCCACAGCAACCCCACACCATCACCTTACCCCACCTTACCAGCTCCACAGCAACCCCACACCATCACCTTACCCCACCTTACCAGCTCCACAGCAACCCCACACCATCACCTTACCCCACCTTACCAGCACCACAGCAACCCCACACCATCACCTTACCCCACCTTACCAGCACCACAGCAACCCCACACCATCACCTTACCCCACCTTACCAGCTCCACAGCAACCCCACACCATCACCTTACCCCACCTTACCAGCTCCACAGCAACCCCACACCATCACCTTACCCCACCTTACCAGCTCCACAGCAACCCCACACCATCACCTTACCCCACCTTACCAGCTCCACAGCAACCCCACACCATCACCTTACCCCACCTTACCAGCTCCACAGCAACCCCACACCATCACCTTACCCCACCTTACCAGCACCACAGCAACCCCACACCATCACCTTACCCCACCTTACCAGCACCACAGCAACCCCACACCATCACCTTACCCCACCTTACCAGCACCACAGCAACCCCACACCATCACCTTACCCCACCTTACCAGCACCACAGCAACCCCACACCATCACCTTACCCCACCTTACCAGCTCCACAGCAACCCCACACCATCACCTTACCCCACCTTACCAGCTCCACAGCAACCCCACACCATCACCTTACCCCACCTTACCAGCACCACAGCAACCCCACACCATCACCTTACCCCACCTTACCAGCACCACAGCAACCCCACACCATCACCTTACCCCACCTTACCAGCACCACAGCAACCCCACAATTCAATTCAATTCAATTCAATTTTATTTGTAAAGCGCTAAATCACATCAACAAACCTTCCAGAACCTCTTACAATGATAGAGAACAACAGAACCCAACTAAACCTTCCAGAACCTCTTACAATGATAGAGAACAACAGGACCCAACTAAACCTTCCAGAACCTCTTACAATGATAGAGAACAACAGAACCCAACTAAACCTTCCAAAGCAGCAGGTGTAACAAGCAACAGTGGCCAGGAAAAACTCCCTCGCATGGAGAGAAGTTCAAGAACTCCCTCTTCAGGAAGAAACCGTGGGGCGGACCCTAGACTCTGGAAGGACGGCCATCCGCCTTGACCGGTTGGGGGGAGATCCACACCATCACCTTACCCCACCTTACCAGCACCACAGCAACCCTACACCATCACCTTACCCCACCTTACCAGCACCACAGCAACCCTACACCATCACCTTACCCCACCTTACCAGGACCACAGCAACCCTACACCATCACCTTACCCCACCTTACCAGCACCACAGCAACCCCACACCATCACCTTACCCCACCTTACCAGGACCACAGCAACCCTACACCATCACCTTACCCCACCTTGCTTGACAGGTGGAGTCAGACACTCTTCCAGCATCTTTTCAGTTGTTCTGCGTCTCACTAATGTTCTTCTGTGTGATCCAAACACCTCAAACTCCCATCCGTCTGTCCATAACACTTCTGTCCAGTCCTCCTCTGTCCAACGTCTCTGTTCTTTGTCCATATTAATCTTTTCTTTTATTATCCAGTCTCAGATTTGGCTCTTTCTTTGCCACTCTGCCCTGAAGGCCGGCATCCCGGAGCCTCTTCACTGGAGAGGTTGACTCTGGCGTTTAGCCGGTACTATTTAATGAAGCTGCTAGTTGAGGATCTGTGAGGCGTCTATTTCTCAGACTAGAGACTCTAATGTACTTCTCTTCCTGCTCTGGTTAGAGCCTGTTACTGCTGTTCTCTGGAGGGACTAGGACACACCGCTGGAGGAAAGCTTCACTTTCCTGGAGATGGAATAACCTTCAGTTCTAAGAACCAGAGCAGACTGTCGAGTTTCTCATGAAAGTTCTTTTTCTGGTCATTTGGATCCTGAATCCACCCACATGTGACCCTCCAGATGCTCCAGATGCTCCAGATGCTCCAGCTGCTCAGAGGAAGCTCAGTCTAGAGCTTCTCTCAGCAGCTAAACTGTTTTCAGCTCTGCTGACATGATTGCTCAAGGGTTCTAACCATCCATCAGCCTTCTGACACAACGAGCAACACATTGGAGCTGGAGGGACAGGCCTCGATACACCTCTGTAGGTATTGAACCAACAACCAGACATTTGCAGTTGGAATAGTTATTTACTACGTTAACAATGTATAGAGAGTATTTCTGATTAGATTAAAAAAAACTGCTTTTCTTTCAAAAATAAGGACATTTCCAGGTGACCCCAAACTGGGAGTCAATGTGTGTGTGTGTGTGTGTGTGTGTGTGTGTGTGTGTGTGTGTGTGTGTGTGTGTTACCTTGTGCGGGCTGCAGGTGAAGGTGTGTGTGTTCTCATGTGTTTTCTGTACACGGGCTGTCAGGTTGATTTGAATTCCTTCGATTTCCACAACACACATGTATGGAGCTTCATCCTGGACACACACACACACACACACACACACACACACACACACACACACACACACACACACACACACACACACACACACACACACACACACACACACACACACACACACACACACACACACACACACACACACACACACACACACACACACACACACACACACACACGTTGAGGTGCACAGGGTGACAGAACCCTTCTGCAGCTGCTCGGTGACTCACAGAATAGACGTCCAGGTTTCGACCCTGCAGCACCACAATGCTACTCAGGCTCATGGGCACTAAGGCAGAACTCTGCAGGGCAAAGATGACAGGACAGGAGGGGGGGCCGGGGGAGTCCTGCAGGCACAGAGACGGGGGGGGGGGGGGGGCGGGGTTATAGATGTACAGAGACAGAGAGCGTGAGACAGAGAGTGAGACAGAGAGAGAGCCAGAGAGAGAGAGAGAGAGACAGAGAGAGTGAGACAGAGAGAGAGACAGAGAGAGAGAGAGAGACAGAGA
This sequence comes from Lipophrys pholis, assembly GCF_963383615.2. Classification (NCBI taxonomy): domain Eukaryota; kingdom Metazoa; phylum Chordata; class Actinopteri; order Blenniiformes; family Blenniidae; genus Lipophrys; species Lipophrys pholis. The sequence goes on along the minus strand of NC_137630.1, from coordinate 32,884,899 downwards.
GAGTGAGACAGAGAGAGAGACAGAGAGAGAGACAGAGAGAGAGACAGAGAGAGTGAGACAGAGAGAGAGAGACAGAGAGAGAGAGACAGAGAGAGAGACAGAGAGAGAGAGACAGAGAGAGAGAGACAGAGAGAGAGAGACAGAGAGAGAGACAGAGAGAGTGAGACAGAGAGAGAGAGACAGAGAGAGAGACAGAGAGAGTGAGACAGAGAGAGACAGAGCGAGAGAGACAGAGAGAGAGTGAGACAGAGAGAGTGAGACAGAGAGAGAGAGAGACAGAGAGAGAGTGAGACAGAGAGAGTGAGACAGAGAGAGAGACAGAGAGAGAGACAGAGCGACAGAGAGAGTGAGACAGAGAGAGTGAGACAGAGAGAGAGAGACAGAGAGAGTGAGACAGAGAGAGAGAGACAGAGAGAGAGACAGAGAGGCAGAGAGAGAGAGATAGAGAGATAGAGAGAGACAGAGAGAGAGACAGAGACAGACAGGTATGTGTCTCACCCTCTGGTTGAGGATGATGTGTTGGGACAGACAGCTCTGGTTGTGAGAGCAGAGTTGATCCAGAGGACACCAGTTGCACCTCCACACACTGCTGACACACGCCAGACACCTGAAACACACACGCACTGTCTTCATCATCACTATCATCATCATCATCATCCTCCTCATCTTCATCATCAGTGTTTCTGTATTCATGTTCCTGGGAGTCTTACTGGGAGCTCTGGTTCAGGCGGCTCACGGCGACGCAGTCGTAGAACGTCATGTTTCCCGTGGTGATGGTCACATGACCAAACATCAGTGAGACGGGCATGATCATGTGATCTGTGGGAGGAGGGGACAGGAAACAGGAAGTATGAGTCACACAGCGGATGAGGAATTCAGACAACTTCCTTTTGAAAAGCGGTATCCACCCACCACTTCCTGTCGGCATGTCGGGGAGCAGCTCCGGGAGCGGCGACTGGCATGTGATGCTTGTTCCCATGACGACCACTGGCTGAGGTGGGAGGAGCCCAAAGACACAGGAGAGAGACTCCGCCTCCGTGAGGGCGGGCAGCTGGATGACTGACAGTGTTACCTTGGAGACAGACGGAGAGACGGTGTGAAGGCTGACAGTCTGACCAACAGACACACTTCCTACTCTAAGCCCCGCCCACCTGTGTCTGCTCGTGCTTGCTCTGATTGGCCGGCTGCAGGCTCTGCACGGTCACGCACTGATTGGTTGGCCCGAAGCTCCAGAGCCAGTGATTGGACAGCAGGTGGCGCCGACACTCGTGTTTACGAGAACATCTGGAAGATAAATCCTCAAACTGAAAACTCCTCCAGATAAATTACAAACAAACAAATCTCAGCTTTTGTATTTGTAATTTTTCGAGACAAATAATCTGAAGGTTTTTGTTTTATAGTGAAATTAATCAGAATGAAACTTAAAGACCTGAAAACAAAAGTCTAAAAGATCTAAAGTCTGAGACTCATCAACGTTCCAAGATCTTAAAATCCTGTTTGAACCGTTACAGAGCTTCTGTCTGGAACTGATGTGGTCCAGCAGTGGTGTGCAGTGGTCGTGTGGCGGTGCAGTGGTCGTGTGGCAGTGCAGTGGTAGTGTGGCGGTGCAGTGGTCGTGTGGCGGTGCAGTGGTAGTGTGGCGGTGCAGTGGTAGTGTGGCGGTGCAGTGGTAGTGTGGCGGTGCAGTGGTCGTGTGGCGGTGCAGTGGTCGTGTGGCGGTGCAGTGGTCGTGTGGCGGTGCAGTGGTAGTGTGGCGGTGCAGTGGTAGTGTGGCGGTGCAGTGGTCGTGTGGCGGTGCAGTGGTCGTGTGGCGGTGCAGTGGTCGTGTGGCGGTGCAGTGGTCGTGTGGCGGTGCAGTGGTCGTACCTGCCCTCCAGGACACACCAGCCACAGTACGGGTCTCTGGCTGACAGACAGGACCGACAGTCTCTGTGCTTCTGGCAGGACGAGACGGGAACCTTGGAGAGCTGCGGGACAGGAAGGAGCTCAGGCCACTTCCTGTTTACATGGGAAGGTGTGTGTGTGTGTGTGTGTGTGTGTGTGGGGGGGGGGGGGCTGTCACTGTGTCTCACCCGGCTGCTGGTCAGAGCATAAACATGCTGCTGGCTCTCGTCCAATAGGAGGTCAGCGCTGACTGCGCTGCCGCCGTCCACGTCCACGCTGCCGTAGAGAACGCCGGACCAATCAGGACGCACCAACACCTGAAACAACAACAACAAGCGGAGGAGTCACAGTCTGACTGAAATGATTTCTGACATGTTTCATTTGGATTTATGATTTTATTCACATTTATTGATTCTGGTTTCACTTCCTGTCCAGTCAGCAGGGTTGTCCTCCAACATGTAAACTAATCTGTTCTACCGCTTTACTTCTTGTTGTTAATAGTGTGTGTGTGTGTGTGTGTGTGTGTGTGTGTGTGTGTGTGTGTGTGTGTGTGTGTGTGTGTGTGTGTGTGTGTAATTGTGTCACTAATTTTAAGGCTGTTTTCTTTTCTATGACATCATCATGGTCATTTGACACCTGGCTCTGAGTGTTCCAGTATGTTAGAATATCTTGATTAATGTACTTTGTGTATATTAACTCTCAACAGTACAAGAGAAAAAGCGCATGAAGCTGCAGTAACCGGCTGCTGCCAGCAGGCGGAGCTGCTTCACCTCAGCTGAGGAGAGGAAAGATGTTCAGAAATGTTCTGGTTCACATTCAGCCTCAGGCTCCGTAACCATGGCAACATGGAGCGTAAAGAACCGTCATAATGAGGTTCTCAGGATCTAGTTGGAGAAGTGGATCTCCAAACCCACCAGAACCCCAGAGAGCCTGAGTTAGTCCTCTGGTTCTATTCCTCTGACCTCCAGGAATCTGATCAGCCAGTATTGATTGATCTGTCCAGGTTTGACTCATTTTGGACTCAAGGTCCAGGTTCAATATGTGGACCTCAGGACAGGTTGAGACCAGACCAGGGTCTAACGTTGCAGCACTGGACCAAGAACCAGACTGTACTCCCCCCCACCACCCCCCCCACACACGTGCAAACTCAAAACAGAAACAGTGGAAACATCTGGATCTGAACCTTCTCGCTGTGGTGTGAGAACGCTAACCACTAATGCTAACCACTAATGCTAACCACTAAAGCTAACCACTGAAGCTAACAAGCTAATGCTAACAAATAATGCTAACCAATAATGCTAACTAGCTCATGCTAACCACTAATGCTAACTAGCTCATGCTAACTAGCTCATGCTAACTAAATGGAGCAACTGCTGGGCTGAAGAACTTCCAGAGGAACTTCGGAAGCCGTTCAGAGTTGATGTGTTTCTGCTGATAACAGCCTGTTCAGGTGGTTGTTGGTCCCCCAGGTGCATTGTGGGTAGAACTCCAGCAGGACCTGATACATTTACAGCCGGATGATTAAATATTAAACAGCAGAATCAAAGAGGAGAGGCAGGATCACACACACACACACACACACACACACACACACACACACACACACACACACACACACACACACACACACACACACACACACACACACACACACACACACACACACACACACACACACACACACACACACACACACTAGCTCCAGGGGGCATCTTGCTGGATCCTTACCCAGAATGCACCTGGGAGCCCGTTAGCCAACCAACAACAAAAGTCTGTGCAGTCCCATGTGACCAGTCCCCGAAGAAAACACGTCCAGATCCCCAAGCCACACACACACACACACACACACACACACACACACACACACACACACACACACACACACACACACACACACACACACACACACACACACAGAGAGAGCAGCTTGTAGCCTGCAGCTCCACAACATAATGATACTGAGTGTCACCTCCACCTCTCTCCCTCCACCTCTCTCCCTCCACCTCTCCCTCCACCTCTCTCCCTCCACCTCTCTCCCCCCACCTCTCTCCCCCCACCTCTCTACCTCCACCTCTCCCTCCACCTCTCTCCCCACCTCTCTCCCTCCACCTCTCCCCCCACCTCTCTCCCCCCACCTCTCTCCCTCCACCTCTCTCCCTCCACCTCTCTCCCTCCACCTCTCTACCTCCACCTCTCTCCCTCCACCTCTCTCCCTCCACCTCTCTACCTCCACCTCTCCCCCCACCTCTCTCCCTCCACCTCTCTACCTCCACCTCTCCCCCCACCTCTCTCCCTCCACCTCTCTCCCTCCACCTCTCTACCTCCACCTCTCCCCCCACCTCTCTCCCTCCACCTCTCTACCTCCACCTCTCTCCCCCCACCTCTCTCCCTCCACCTCTCTCCCTCCACCTCTCTACCTCCACCTCTCTCCCCCCACCTCTCTCCCTCCACCTCTCTACCTCCACCTCTCTCCCTCCACCTCTCTACCTCCACCTCTCCCCCCACCTCTCTCCCTCCACCTCTCTACCTCCACCTCTCCCTCCACCTCTCTACCTCCACCTCTCCCTCCACCTCTCTACCTCCACCTCTCCCTCCACCTCTCCCTCCACCTCAGAAAGATGAACAGACTGATCCGAGGCGACACTGAAGACACGATGAGGAAAAACCCAGAAAACATCCAATTAACAAAAATAGAATCTAAATCAATGCAGAGATTAAAATCCTCAAATCAAACAAGTGTGATGAATTAGTGAGGAGAAACGGCAGCCAGGTTCAATATGTCCAAGAGAAACACAACAACCAGGACCTTTTACACAGAAAGATAAAAAAGAGTGTGTGTGTGTGTGTGTGTGTGTGTGTGTGTGTGTGTGTGTGTGTGTGTGTGTGTGTGTGTGTGTGTGTGTGTGTGTGTGTGTGTGTGTGTGTGTGTGTGTCACCTTATGTAAACGCCCCGCTTTGTCACCCAGGAAGGCGATGGTGTGTCCCGCCTCTGTTGCCGTGGTGACGGCAGTCAGCTGGGTGGTGGAGGTGAAGGTGGGCGTGGCCGGGAGGGGCACGGCGCTGGCGATGGGGTTGGGGGTGTGTTCGCCTCCGCAAGGGTATTCAGAGAGGGAGTCCTTCAAAACATCGTAAACAACAAACAACACGGCGCTTTGTTTAGTCGACGACACTCATCCTCCCAGCTGAGTGTTTGAGTGACAGCTGTCTGATGATCAGTTCAGCTGCACACACACACACACACACACACACACACACACACACACACACACACACACACACACACACACACACACACACACACACACACACACACACACACACACACACACACACACACACACACACACACACACACACACACACACACACACACACACACACACACACACACACACACACACAGTATCGGGGTCAGCAGCTGAGCTGTGATGTCATCAGACGTCGTCTCAGCAGATTCATGACTTTTCATGTTTCTAACGTAGAAACGAAGATTTAAATGTTTCAAATGTTTCCTGCCTCGTGTGAAGAAACAGACGAAGCTGTCGACACTTTTCATGCTGGTTCTTACTGACGTGACGTTCTCGTCTCGGTTCTGCTGGTTTTTACTGACGTGACGTTCTCGTCTCGGTTCTGCTGGTTTTTACTGACGTGACGTTCTCGTCTCGGTTCTGCTGGTTTTTACTGACGTGACGTTCTCGTCTCGGTTCTGCTGGTTCTTACTGACGTGACGTTCTCGTCTCGGTTCTGCTGGTTCTTACTGACGTGACGTTCTCGTCTCGGTTCTGCCAAGTTTCACAAATTGGCACAAACTTAATTACAGCTCCGATTCCCAGAAAAGTTGGAACAGTGAAATCTAAATTAAAGACGCGCTCACGGATTTTATTATCGACACAAACATGGAGCTGCAGTAACTCTGAGACCACCGCAGGTAGCACTGCCACGGCAGCAGGAACCACTGCACGCACTCTGGAAACAATCATCTGAGAACACTTTACTGCAATAGTGTCTGTGAACACTCCTCATTGGTGTGAACACCACTGCCTGGTATCACTCCTGAACACCCACTGTCTGGTATCACTCCTGAATGAAACACCACCGTCTGGTATCACTCATGAATGAACACCACTGTCTGGTATCACTCCTGAATGAACACCACTGTCTGGTATCCACTCCTGAATGAACACCACTGCCTGGTATCCACCTCCTGAATGAACACCACTGTCTGTGGACGACAGTGAATTGTCTAACACGCCATTGTCAGAGACACTTCTGAAAACTAAATTGGATGAACTCTCATGAAATCCACTGTCGGTGGACACTCCTACCAGACGGCTGCGTGGGCGCTCACCTTTGGTAGCTTGAGGCACTTTGAGGAAACGGCGTACTCGATGTAGGCCTCCTCCTGGCCGCCGAGGCCCCGCCCCCCCCTCGGTGTAGCACACTTCCTGTGCCCTCAGCAGCATGGCGTCCAGCTCGGCCATGCCGTACACGCACAGCGCCGAGCGGCCAGTCGCCACGGGCGTGGACGCCTGCCCCCGCCGCCATGACGACGAAGAGGGCGGGGTCGCCGGCATGGCTGCCTAGCCACGCCCCCTGAGCCAGGTTGTAGCCGCCGTGGCAGAGCAGCGGAACCTCCACGTACGAGTAGAAGCTGCGGTCGGAGCTGCAGAGCCGTGAGGCGTACGTCCGGTACTCCTTCTTGTGCCACATGTCACGCCGCGAGAACAGGAAGTAGACGTGGTTGCCGTGGGCGACCGCCTTCACAAAGTGGTTGTTGTACTCGGAGTAACTTCCCACCACGAGCTTCCCGAGCTCCTCCTCCTGGGAGAACGCCCGGCGGGGCAGAGCCACCGGGAACAGGCGCCGCGTGGTGATGGGCGGGATGTCGCCGGGACCTCTGCTGGGTAACCTCGACCAACCAGCAGGAGGCGCAGCAGGCCGCCGCCCCCACCGCCCTCCTGCCTGCTTCTCGTGGTGATGACGACTCCGACAGTGGAAACTCGGGGGTCGTTGGCGGCGACGTACTGCGTGTCGACGGGGTTGGAGGTCTGGTAGATGAGCTGCGAGATGTTGGAGAGACTCCTGCAGAGGAAGAACGGTCACATGGTCACATGGTCACATGGTCACATGGTCAGACCGGGAGTTCTTCTAATGACGCTCCAGTCTGAACTGGACCGGAGTCAGTCTGTACTGGACCGGACTCAGTCTGAACTGGACCGGAGTCAGTCTGAACTGGACCGGACTCAGTCTGTACTGGACTTGCTCAACAATCTGTTCTGCTGCTCAACGAGCTGCTCTGCTGCTCACGGTGACTCTTCAGAACAGCTCCAGAAGATGGAGCAGCAGAGGTTTTAGCAGCTCACAGAGCGATTGATCTAGAAGGACGGCAGGATGGATTTCCTCTCCCAGTGGTGTGAGTGCTGCTTTCTCTGGATTAGTTTGGGCTGCTGTTGGAATTTGCTGCCGTTTGACAGTAAAGTCTTGTTTTCTAAACAATCGATTAAATGACTCCGGTTCTGGTTGGACCGACGCCACGCCGCTCCTCCACCTCCTCCACCTCCTCCAGCTCCTCTCCAGCTCCTCGTTCTCCATCATTGGGCTTCACACAGAGCGATGAGCAGGCGTGACACCAGAGCACCAGATGTGACAAATATTTACTAAAGGTTTTATATGAATATTCCAGAGGAGAACAAAAGGAAAAAATATATCAAATTAAATAACACAAACACTTGTTCCAATATGCTTCTTATTAAGCTAAATAAAGAAATAACTCGTTTGACTCGTTCCAACTAATTCTGACACTTTTAATATAAAGTGTTATTTAACACGACGGAGGTGTAACAGCCTCAAACATCTGAACAGAACCTGGGATGGTTCTGGTGAATGTGTGTGTGTTAGTGAGAGGGGGGGGGGGGGGTGAGGGAGGGAGGGGGGGGGGGAGGAGAAAGGGGGGGCGAGAGAGGGAGAGGGAGAGGGAGAGAGGGGGAGAGAGAGGGAGAGGGAGAGAGGGGGGAGGAGAGAGAGAGAGGGGGGGAGAGAGGGAGAGGGAGAGGGAGAGAGGGGGGGAGAGGAGAGGGAGAGAGGGGGGGAGGAGAGAGAGAGAGAGGGGGGGGAGAGAGGGAGGGGAGAGAGAGGGAGAGGGAGAGGGAGAGAGGGGGAGAGAGAGGGAGAGGGAGAGAGGAGAGAGAGAGAGGGGGGGAGAGAGGGAGGGGAGAGAGAGGGAGAGGAGAGGGAGAGAGGGGGAGAGAGAGGGAGAGGGAGAGAGGGGGGAGGAGAGAGAGAGAGGGGGGAGAGAGGGAGAGGGAGAGGGAGAGAGGGGGGGAGGAGAGGGAGAGGGAGAGAGGGGGGGAGGAGAGAGAGAGAGAGGGGGGGGAGAGAGGGAGAGGGAGAGGGAGAGAGGGGGGGAGGAGAGGGAGAGGGAGAGAGGGGGGAGAGAGGGAGAGGGAGAGAGAGAGAGGGGGGGAGAGAGGGAGAGGGAGAGGGAGAGAGGGGGGGAGGAGAGGGAGAGGGAGAGAGGGGGGGAGGAGAGAGAGAGAGAGGGGGGGGAGAGAGGGAGGGGAGAGAGAGGGAGAGGGAGAGGGAGAGAGGGGGAGAGAGAGGAGAGGGAGAGAGGAGAGAGAGAGAGGGGGGAGAGAGGGAGGGGAGAGAGAGGGAGAGGAGAGGGAGAGAGGGGAGAGAGAGGGAGGGGGAGGAGAGAGAGAGAGGGGGGAGAGAGGGAGAGGGAGAGGGAAAGAGGGGGAGAGAGAGGGAGAGGAGAGAGGGGGGGAGGAGAGAGAGAGAGAGGGGGGGAGAGAGGGAGGGGAGAGAGAGGAGAGGGAGAGGGAGAGAGGGGGAGAGAGAGAGGGGGGGGAGAGAGGGAGGGAGGAGAGAGA
>NC_137630.1:32839682-32875943 GCF_963383615.2 Lipophrys pholis | reverse complement strand
CTGTGTGCTCCAGGTCCAGAGTCTCTGTGTGCTCCAGGTCCAGAGGTCTCTGTGTGCTCCAGGTCCAGAGGTCTCTGTGTGCTCCAGGTCCAGAGGTCTATGTGAGGTCCAGGTCCAGAGGTCTCTGTGTGCTCTAGGTCCAGAGGTCTCTGTGAGGTCCAGGTCCAGAGGTCTCTGTGTGCTCCAGGTCCAGAGTCTCTGTGTGCTCCAGGTCCAGAGGTCTCTGTGTGCTCCAGGTCCAGAGGTCTCTGTGAGGTCCAGGTCCAGAGGTCTCTGTGTGCTCCAGGTCCAGAGGTCTCTGTGAGGTCCAGGTCCAGAGGTCTCTGTGTGCTCTCAGGGTCCAGAGGTCTCTGTGAGGTCCAGGTCCAGAGGTCTCTGTGTGCTCCAGGTCCAGAGGTCTCTGTGAGGTCCAGGTCTCTGTGAGGTCCAGGTCTCTGTGAGGTCCAGGTCACTGAGCGTCTTTCAGTTGAGATGTTCAAAGAGTCTAGAATATTTTCCAGAAGAGGAAAGTTTTTATTGTTCCTCATTAAAGCACCAGAACGACCTTCCTTGTCCCACTTCCTGTTTCCCCACTTCCTGTCCCACTTCCTGGTCCCACTTCCTGTCCCCAGAAGAAGTAGTTTGGTTCATTAAACTTTTGATTCCTGATCCTAAAAAGTCAAATCTCCAACAACTCCTTCACTGACCCTGAAGACTCCTGAAACTCCCTGGAGCTTCCTGGAGCTTCCTGGAGCTTCCTGGAACTCCCTGGAAGCTTCTCAAGCCGTTTTTGAACCTGCTAATGTCCCACCGCCCCGCCCCTCCCTGGTCCAGAACCTGGTGTAAAGTTTTCCAGGCCTGTGGACTGGTTATTATGGGATAGAGCCCGGTCTCAGCTGGTAAACCGTGGCAACAGGGACGATGCTGCAGGTGGTCTGCTTGCCGTTGACTCTGCTAATCGCAGCAGTTTGTACTTCGCTCATCTTTTGTTCTCACTCCCTCCCTCTTCTTCCCCTCCTTCTCTTCCTCTCTTTCTCCAATCTCTCTCTTCTCTCCCACTGCCTCTCCTTCTCTCTTTTTTTCAATTTTCTCATGGGTCTGTTCCTCGCTCGCCCCCTCCTCTTTCTCTCTGTATGTAAATGAAGGACAGGCGGCTTTCAACACAGTGAGGTGATGATTACAGGCTGCCTTACCGCGGGCACACACACACACACACACACACACACACACACACACACACACACACACCTGCCTGTGTGGTGTGTGAATGTGTCGTCTCTTGAAGAGTGAGTGTTGAGTGAGTCAGGCAGAGAGTAATATGTGTGTGTAGTTAAATTTCTTTGTTCGTCTTTTTGTCCATCTCTCTCTCTCTCTCTCTCTCTCTCTCTCTCTCTCGCTCTCTCTCTCTCTCTCTCTCTCTCCTCTCTCTCTCTCTCTCTCTCTCTCTCTCTCTCTCTCTCTCCTCTCTCTCTCTCTATCTCTCTCTCTCTCTCTCTCTCTCTCTCTCTCCCTCCCTCCCTCCCCTCCCTCCCTCCCTCCCCCTCCCTCCCTCCCTCCCTCCCTCCCTCCCCCTCCCTCCCTCCCTCCCTCCCTCCCTCCCTCCCTCCCTCCCCTCCCTCTCCCTCCCTCTCCCTCTCTCGTCCTACCTTTCGGCCGAGGAGCCTTGGAGCCAGGCACGCCACCTGTCATGGCGGACCGCGGTTCGATTCCCAGCCAGCCTGTCCTCCAGTGACAGTCGGAGCTCCACATGTCGAATCACTGAGAGCAAACATCTGTCAGCATCACTCCAGCTGTGAACCACTGCACCTGTTTACGCAGACTGCTGGTCATGTGATCATGTGATCCATCACATGATCACATGACCAGATCCGCCTGCTCACCTGGATGAAAGGACGTCACAGCCATGTGGCAGCTGGCAGAGAATATCTAGAGACTGAAGACACACTAAAGACACACCTAAAGACACACCTGAAGACTAAAGACACACCTGAAGACTAAAGACTAAAGACACACCCTGAAGACTAAAGACACACCAGAAGACACACCTGAAGACTAAAGACACACCAGAAGACTAAAGACACACCAGAAGACTAAAGACACACCTAAAGACACACCTGAAGACTAAAGACACACCAGAAGACTAAAGACACACCAGAAGACTAAAGACACACCTGACGACTAAAGACACACCTGAAGACTAAAGACACACCAGAAGACTAAAGACACACCTGACGACTAAAGACACACCTGAAGACTAAAGACACACCAGAAAGACTAAAGACACACCAGAAGACTAAAGACACACCTGACGACTAAAGACACACCTGGAGACTAAAGGACACACCTGAAGACTAAAGACACACCAGAAGACTAAAGACACACCTGACGACTAAAGACACACCTGGAGACTAAAGACTAAAGACACACCTGAAGACTAAAGACACACCCTGAAGACTAAAGACTAACCAAACGAGGTGAATTTTTTTGTTAATTGATTTTTTTTTGTATCATGAAATCAATTCTATTAAGAAAATAGTAAATTATGATGTACTATCAAAGAGGTTAGAAACGGTACGACAAAGTACTGACAGGCACTGACTGACAGTACTTAGAAGTACTTCTCACATACTCACACACACAGTACTTCCACCTCTCTGTTTTGCCTTCTTTGTTTTTCTGTCCTTTGTCTCTTCTCTTTTTTCCTGCTTTAGGATTATTTTTTGCACACACACACACACACACACACACACACACACACACACACACACACACACACACACACACACACACACACACACACACACACACACACACACACACACACACACACCCCTGGTGAGCTCATGAATATTTCCTGGCGTTTTGCTTAGACAGAGACAGTTTGATATCATCGAGGTTGTGTGACAACTCTGACACACACAACACACACACACACACACACACACACATCACACACACACACACACACACACACACACACTGTAAATCCCAGTGGGACGTGTGTGTGTGTGAGTGTGTGTGTGCGACTTATGGGTGGTGTCAGCGTTTGTCACAAGAAATAGAAAAAGTCTTTTCCGAACAGCCTTTTTTTCCTCCTCTTTGTGTGTGAGTCAGACGGCCGACTGTACACAACCTTCATCATCCTTACCACCATCATCATCCTCCCAGGAGGAGATCAATTTGCCGCCGTGGTGACAAGGCCTATTGCCACAGGGGCAATGAGCTGCTTAAACACAAACAAAACATGACAAGTGTTTGCTGTTGGTTTCGGAGGCCCTGGTAGCATGGTTAGCAAGGTTAGCATTGGTAGCATGGTTGGCAAGTAAGCGTGCGTAGCATGATTAGCATGAATAGCATGGGTAGCATGTTTAGCAAGGTTAGTGCGCGTAGCATGATTAGCATGGGTAGCATGTTAGCATGGTTAGCATGATTAGCATGGTTAGCATGGTTAGCTTGTCCATCTTTAATTCGTCTTGTTTTTTCTTTGCTCGTCGTTTTAAAGACGCCAGTTTTCAGTCCAGGACTCAGATTCTGCTCTTTATTTAGGTTGTGGTTCTGATCCGAGCTGAATGGAGATAATTCCTCCTTTCTGGAGCTAAAAACTCCCCAACGTCACTGAAGCAGTTTGTTTCACTGAGCTTCTATTCTGGTGTTCCTGGTGTTTAATCTGGATTAAATCCAGTTTGCGGATGTAAACTCACAGAGGCGGGTGTTTGACGGGAGGATCAGACGAGACGGAGAAGAAAGGAGAGATTCTTTGGGTTTAATCGCAGACAGAAGATCAGAATAATGAAGGAATAAGAGCAGATCAGCCGAGAGACTCGGATCTTCTGCAGCCAAACTTCTAAAAATATGGACACTGGGAGGAATCTGATTACTTTGGTCTGCCAGCGACGCTCCCGAACAGATTAAAACACGACGGCACAAATACAAAGAGGCGAGAGAAGAAACGATGTTTTAAAAACTTTTAAAAAGTTGATGTGAACGTCAATAAATGTTGATGGGAGGATTGAACTGGACTCACCATTCAGTGGGAAACATGAAGCTTTGTGGTTCCGCTTGTTCCTGAACTAAAGGAGCAGAACCGAGGGTTCTTGCTGACTCAGACTCTTTTCATGACATAAATACGATCAGTGATCAGAAGAACGGAGATCAGGACGCTTCCTCTTGTTCTCGTAGTAAAACAGAATTTATTTCTAAAAACAGAAACAGTAGAAAACCACAGCCCTCCTCCATGTTCTCCTGTTGGTATTTGTTCCTGTGGAGTTCCACAGGGTTCTGTGTTGGACCCATTTTACTTTTACTAAAAGAGTTTTCTTTGCGGTGAATGAACAGAGAATCTTTACTTATTTTAGCTCCAACAAAATAAACCTTTTCAGGAAGCATCACTCTGGCTCTATCGGGTGGTTCATAGCTGCAGCGCCACCATGTGGATGACGTACTGAATGACCTGTGAGCTCTGAGGCCACGCCCACTTTCATTTTGCAGCAGTTTTCTTTATTAAAGCTCATAAAATCTGTTTTGTTTCTGACTTTTACTGCTGGAAAAACTCAGAGTCGTAAACTTGTTGTGGTTCGACCGCAGACGTGATTCATTCATTCTGTCAACATGAACACTGCAAAAACAACGTGCTCACTCATCTTCTACTGTGTTTCTACTGTGTTTCTACTGGAGCTTCTACTGTGTTTCTATTGGAACTTCTACTGTGTTTCTACTGGAACTTCTACTGTGTTTCTACTGGAACTTCTGTGTTTCTACTGGAACTTCTACTGTGTTTCTATTGGAACTTCTACTGTGTTTCTACTGGATCTTCTACTGTGTTTCTACTGGAACTTCTGTGTTTCTACTGGAACTTCTACTGTGTTTCTATTGGAACTTCTACTGTGTTTCTACTGGATCTTCTAATGTGTTTCTATTGGAACTTCTACTGTGTTTCTACTGGATCTTCTAATGTGTTTCTATTGGAACTTCTAATGTGTTTTCTACTGGATCTTCTAATGTGTTTCTATTGGAACTTCTACTGTGTTTCTACTGGATCTTCTACTGTGTTTCTACTGGAACTTCTACTGTGTTTCTATTGGAACTTCTACATTGTTTCTACTGGAAACTTCTACTGTGTTTCTATTGGAACTTCTACTGTGTTTCTACTGGATCTTCTACTGTGTTTTCTATTGGAACTTCTACTGTGTTTCTACTGGAACTTCTACTGTGCTTCTACTGCAACAGCACGTCTCTTTTGATGGTAAAATCCTTCTTTACCTTCAGATCGGTTTCTACTCAGATATCTGCACCGTCTTTAGAGTTTCTTTTGTCAGGTGGTTTCTACTCAAGTTTCTACTGTCATCACAACTAAGTAACAACCACAACTTTACTGTAGAAATGAAACCTTGAAGTGGCCGTTATTGTTCTGTTTATATCTCATACTGTACTCTGGTGTACTCCATTCTTCTCCCAAGTCCCTACTGTACTCTATTCTCCTCTCCGTCTCTACTGTACTCTATTCTCCTCTCCGTCTCTACTGTACTCTATTCTTCTCCCCAGAGTCCCACTGTACTCTATTCTCCTCTCCGTCTCTACTGTACTCTATTCTTCTCCCAGAGTCTCTACTGTACTCTATTCTCCTCTCCGTCTCTACTGTACTCTATTCTTCTCCCAGAGTCCCTACTGTACTCTATTCTCCTCTCCGTCTCTACTGTACTCTATTCTTCTCCCAGAGTCTCTACTGTACTCTATTCTCCTCTCCGTCTCTACTGTACTCTATTCTCCTCTCCGTCTCTACTGTACTCTATTCTTCTCCCAGAGTCTCTACTGTACTCTATTCTCCTCTCCGTCTCTACTGTACTCTATTCTCCCTCTCCGTCTCTACTGTACTCTATTCTGTATCTGGGCTCTGCAGCAGCAGCAGCAGGGTTCTGAGCCAAACGTCCACAAACTGAATACTGATCACTGAGAAAATGAAATATTAATAACTACCAGACTTTGATACTGCAACTGTGTGTGTGTGTGTGTGTGTGTGTGTGTGTGTGTGTGTGTGTGTGTGTGTGTGTGTGTGTGTAGGTGATGGGCGTTAATGATATTGATGCTAATTCCATCACTCCATCACTCCGACGATGAGTGTGTTTTTTCTCCGTCTGCCTGCATGAATCAAACACAGCCCTCAGTAGTGTGTGTGTGTGTGTGTGTGTGTGTGTGTGTGTGTGTGTGTGTGTGTGTGTGTGTGTGTGTGTGTGTGTGTGTGTGTGTGAATATATTATCACTGCAGCCTCCTCTCCAATTAGTGGAGTGCGTAAGTGGTTTTGATCGGTGGGGCTCACATGGCGGGGTTTACCTCCTCCTCCTCCTCCACCTGCACGTTTTATCATCATCATCATCATCATCGTCCTCCTCCTCCACACAAACTCCCTGCCAGCGCCCCCTAGAGGCACCACCCCCATCACCATCCTCCACTCAGCTGGAGGGGCCCCTCGGGGGGAGAGGGGGGTGGGGGGGTAACATCAGGTCACGTTTTGACCCTGAGGCTATCGCCGCCCTCCAGGATGTGATTACAGCTGCGGCCCGGGTCTTTAATGTGCAGCGGCCATGTTTTCACCATGAGCCGCGCTGCGATGCGTTCACTGTCTCATTGGGAAACACAACTCTCACACTGCGCTCTGATTGGCTGGAACTAGCTGCAGGTGCTTCTCTGACCCACCCCACTCCGGAAGCCTGGTCCTGATGAGGCCGTTGTCATGGCAACCAACACAAAAGACCAATCAGAAGCTGTTTACTTAAACCTGTCAGAACATTGGAACTAGAACTCTACTGTATGTCTCCACTGCACGCCTCTACTGGAACTCTACTGTATGTTTCTACTGGAACTCCACTGTATATCTCTACTGTACAGCTCTACTGGAACTCTACTGCATGCCTCTACTAGAACTCTACTGTACGTTTCTACTGGAACTCCACTGTACGGCTCTACCGGAACTCTACTGTATATCTCTACTGTACGGCTCTACTAGAACTCCACTGCACGCCTCTACTAGAACTCTACTGCACGCCTCTACTGGAACTCTACTGTACGTTTCTACTGGAACTCCACTGTACGGCTCTACCGGAACTCTACTGCACGCCTCTACTAGAACTCTACTGTACGTTTCTACTGGAACTCCACTGTACGGCTCTACCGGAACTCTACTGTATATCTCTACTGTACGGCTCTACTAGAACTCCACTGCACGCCTCTACTAGAACTCTACTGTATGTTTCTACTGGAACTCCACTGTATATCTCTACTGTACGGCTCTACTGGAACTCTACTGTACGGCTCTACTATACATCTACTACAACTCCACTGCACGCCTCTACTGGAACTCTACTGTCTCTGCTGAGTTACCACCTTAACATCTACAGTGTTTATTCTGAAACACCCACGGTCTCTACTGTAATGTCGACTGTATTTCAACTGTAACGTGTGTTAAGGTTCGACTGCTATTGTAGATAGAATGGGAAGCATGAAATTCAGTGTTTCTACTGATAATAATTCACTAATAATATTCACTGTGACATTGGCTGTGTTTCTATTATAATTCCAACTGTTTCAAAAGTAGCATGTAATGTTTCTATTGTGTAACCTATGTTTCTATCCTGCCTCTATTTCATCATGCAGTTTGTCCTGTGAAAATGATTGTTTCTACTCTAAAGTTACTATTGTGACATTTACTTTTTCTCGACAGTTTCTACTGTAACTTCTACACTGTTTCTACTGACATGAAGCTGTTTGTTCTGTAAAATTCACTGTTTCTACTGTCATATCTATTGTTTTTCCCCCACTGTGACATCTAGTGTGTTTCTTCTGTTTTAGTTATTATTTATTGTTATTTATTATAGTTAAATCCGGTGTTTCTACTATAATATTTACTGTGACAAACTATGTTTCTACTGTAGCCTGTGTTCTGTTTCTACTAATAAACCACCTCTCTTTAACCGTCCAATCAAAACTCTGAACTTCAGCTGCACTTCTACTGTGTCTTTATTGTGTTTCTATTGGGTTAAACTGGCTGCAGGTGTTTTTCTGACCTGCTTCACCTCGTAACCGCCGGCGCCGAGCCGAGCCTCCATTAACTCACACGCTGGTCCTGATGATGCCGTTGTCATGACAACAAACACAAAAGATGAGTTGGAGACAACAACAGCTGGACGGAAAAATGCTAAAAAAAAAAAGAGGAAGGAAGTCGACCCGCGAACGCCGCCGCCGCTGCCGCCGCCGCCGCCGACACAATAATCCTGGTGTGAGAGCGTGACGGCATGTCAGCACATTGAAAGTGAGAACGAGAAGGATTCATTTCTCTGCATCAGGGTAGAGATGGAGGTGGAGGAGGAGGAGGAGGAGGAGGAGGTGGTGGAGGAGGAGGAGGAGGAGGAGGAGGAGGAGGAGGTGGAGGAGGAGCTGCAGTTATATTAAACCCAAAATCTGACTGTGTTCTACCCCCCCCCCCCCCGAAGCTAACAGGCGTGAACCAGCTCCATTATGTGTTTATGAGAGTTGAATTTTTACAAGATTAAAACAAGGCTTTGAAGACGGGGGTGGGGGGGGTGGGGGGGGGGGCACTGTAATAACAGCGAGGGGGGGGGGGGGGGGGGGGTCTGAACTTTAATCGACAGAGAGAAATGGAGGGAGGAGATCCTTTTCTTTAATGATCCGTTCTGTTGGAACTGAAACAAGAAAACTGCACAAAGGAAAGTTCCTCCACCCAGTCAAGCTGCTGGGTTGTTGGTTCAATCCCCACCCTGCTCATTAACCAACAACTGGAGGTTAGAGGAGAAAGATGCTCTATGATCTGGACTTCAGAAGAGGAAAATGCTCTATGATCTGGATGTGAGAGGAGGAAGATGCTCTATAATCTGATGTTAGAGGAGGAAGATGCTCTATAATCTGATGTTAGAGGAGGAAGAGGCTCTGGTGCAACAGAAATAGGAACTGTGCTTATGCTAATGCTGAGTAGGACCCTGGTGAGTATCTTGTAGTATTTTAGAGTATCTGCGAGCAGCAGCAGCAGCAGAGCAGCAGCAGAGCAGCAGCAGCAGAGCAGCAGCAGAGCAGCAGCAGAGCAGCAGCAGCAGAGCAGCAGCAGCAGCAGAGCAGCAGCAGCAGAGCAGAGCAGCAGCAGCAGCAGCAGCAGCAGCAGCAGCAGCAGCAGCAGCAGCAGCAGCAGCAGCAGCAGAGCAGAGCAGAGCAGAGCAGAGCAGCAGCAGAGCAGCAGCAGCAGCAGAGCAGCAGCAGCAGCAGCAGCAGAGCAGCAGCAGAGCAGCAGCAGCAGAGCAGAGCAGCAGCAGCAGCAGCAGCAGAGCAGCAGCAGAGCAGCAGGTGGCTCGCTGCAGTTCGTCTCTGCACTAGAAGGTGTGACAACACAGGAAGCAGCTTCCTGTCAGCAGCAGCGACCTGAAGAGACACAGGAAGTCTGGAGGACGAGGCGGCAGGACGGAGCTGCTGCTTCACACCTCCAGGGTTCCTCTTCCCTCAGTGACAGCCTGCTGCCCAGTCTGCAGACCGTCTGCTCAGTCTGCTCAGCCTGCAGACTGTCTGCTCAGTCTGCAGACCGTCTGCTCAGTCTGCTCAGCCTGCAGACTGTCTGCTCAGTCTGCAGACCGTCTGCTCAGTCTACAGACCGCCTGCTCAGCCTGCAGACCGTCTGCTCAGTCTACAGACCGTCTGCTCAGTCTACAGACCGTCTGCTCAGCCTGCAGACCGTCTGCTCAGTCTACAGACCGTCTGCTCAGCCTGCAGACCGTCTGCTCAGTCTACAGACTGTCTGCGGGCCGGTTCGAAATGGGTGGGACTTGCTGGCACCTGGCTCCACCCCCTGGCTCCACCCCCTGGCTCCACCCCCTCAATGTCATCACGTCAATGTGACGGTGGGCAGAAACTCCACTTCATTTTCAACACCAGCTTCTCCTGTTGCCATGACGATGGTTCAGTCAGACCCTAACCCTTTAACCTTTGACCTTAAATACTCCGTCCATGTGACTGTGGTCGAAGCCCCGCCCACATCCACAGTCCGATGAAACCTCCAACACACACCTGCAGTGTTCCCTCTGGACTCTCACACGACTGCCACAGTGGTGACTGGTTCACCTCCAGTTCCAACTAGTTCCAACTAGTTCCAACTAGTTCCAACTAGTTCCAACTAGTTCCAACTAGTTCCAGGATGTATTTGAAAGTAGTTCCAGACTGGCAGTAGAATGTACTTTCAATTGATTTCTGAGGACTTTCAATGTTTTCGACGATTCTTCCTCCTCCTCCTTGTTCTCCTCCTCGTTCTCCTCCTTGTTCTCCTCCTCGTTCTCCTCCTCCTCCTCCTCTTGCTCCTCCTCCTCCTCTTGCTCCTCCTGCTCCTCCTCCTCCTGCTCCTCCTCTTGCTCCTCCTCCTGCTTCTCCTCCTGCTCTTCCTCCTGCTTCTCTTCCTCCTCCTTCTCCTCCTCCTCCTCCTCTTGCTCCTCCTCCTGCTCCTCCTCTTGCTTCTCTTCCTCCTCCTGCTTCTCTTCCTCCTCCTCCTCCTCCTGTTCCTCCTCCTCCTCCTGCTTCTCTTCCTCCTCCTCCTCCTCCTGTTCCTCCTCCTCCTCCTGCTTCTCGTCCTCCTCCTCCTCCTGTTCCTCCTCCTCCTTCTGCTTCTCTTCCTCCTCCTCCTCCTCCTGCTTCTCTTCCTCCTCCTCCTTCTTCTCTTCCTCCTCCTCCAGCTTCTCTTCCTCCTCCTCCTCCTCCTCCTCTTCTTCCTCCTCCTGCTTCTCCTCCAGCTTCTCTTCCTCCTCCTCCTCCTCCTCCTCTTCTTCCTCCTCCTCCTCCTCAGAAGTTCCAGACCAGAGGTTTTATTTAAAAAACAAACCTGAAGCTGCTGATTCCTGCACAATCAGGGAGAGACGCCCTGATTCAGCTCACACACACACACACACACACACACACACACACACACACACACACACACACACACACACACACACACACACACACACACACACACACACACACACACACACACACACACACGAGGAGTTTCTCTTTCAGAGACGTTCATCATCATCATCATCATCATCATCAACCTGGAAACTTGTTCTCACTCTCTGATCTGCTTCCTGTTCCGCTAATTAAATCAATTAATGGGAGTCAGCTGTCAATCAAAGCCCGATCAGCGCGCGCGAGAGAGAGCGAGAGAGAGAGAGAGAGAGAGACACTTACTTCATCCAGTAAACACTCCGTCTTTCTTTCATCCCTCCAAAGGAAAACAGACGACAGGAGCTGAACACCGGGCGAGAGAGGACTGACTACGACCACAGACAGATGGAGAGAGAGAGAGAGAGATGACAGGAGAGAGAGAGAGAGAGAGAGAGAGAGATGACAGGAGAGAGAGAGAGAGAGAGAGAGAGAGCAGCCAGCTCGATGGCTGTAATCCCATTATAGTGAACGACACATTGTTCTGAGAGAGAGCGAGAGAGAGAGAGAGAGAGAGAGAGAGCGCACGATGGAGGGAGGGACGATCCAGAGGGAATACAGGGGGCGGGGCTTCACCCCACACACACTCACAGGACGGGGGGCGGGGCCAGAGGGGGCGGGACCAGCTCATTCATATTTAATGAGCGGTTTTGAAGCGTGAAGTTAAAGAAAGAGAGCAAGAGTCACCACCACTCCCCTCTGGCAACCAGTCCTCTGGCAACCAGTCCTCTGGCAACCAGTCCTCCAGCAACCAGTTCTCTGGCAACCAGTCCTCCAGCAACCAGTTCTCTGGCAACCAGTCCTCCAGCAACCAGTCCTCTGGCAACCAGAGCTCCAGCAACCAGAGCTCCAGCAACCAGTCCTCTGGCAACCAGTCCTCCAGCAACCAGTCCTCTGGCAACCAGAGCTCCAGCAACCAGAGCTCCAGCAACCAGTCCTCTGGCAACCAGTCCTCCAGCAACCAGTCCTCTGGCAACCAGAGCTCCAGCAACCAGAGCTCCAGCAGAGTCGTCACCAGACTTTCTATCCATGGGATGAAGCTGAGAGGCTCCTCTCACCTCCTCCTAGGACGTCCCACCTCCTCCCAGGACGTCTCACCTCCTCCCTCCTCCTCCCAGGACGTCTCACCTCCTCCCTCCTCCTCCCAGGACGTCCCACCTCCTCCCAGGACGTCTCACCTCCTCCCACCTCCTCCCAGGACGTCTCACCTCCTCCCAGGACGTCTCACCTCCTCCCTCCTCCTCCCAGGACATCTCACCTCCTCCCAGGACGTCTCACCTCCTCCCAGGACGTCCCACCTCCTCCCAGGACGTCTCACCTCCTCCCAGGACGTCTCACCTCCTCCCACCTCCTCCCAGGACGTCCCACCTCCTCCCAGGACGTCTCACCTCCTCCCACCTCCTCCCAGGACGTCCCACCTCCTCCCAGGACGTCTCACCTCCTCCCACCTCCTCCCAGGACGTCTCACCTCCTCCCTCCTCCTCCCAGGACGTCTCACCTCCTCCCAGGACGTCCCACCTCCTCCCAGGACGTCCCACCTCCTCCCAGGACGTCCCACCTCCTCCCAGGTCGTCCCATCTCCCCCCAGGACGTCTCACCTCCTCCCAGGACGTCCCACCTCCTCCCAGGACGTCCCACCTCCTCCCACCTCCTCCCAGGACGTCTCTCCTCCTCCCAGGTCGTCCCATCTCCCCCCAAGACGTCTCACCTCCTCCTAGGACGTCTCACCTCCTCCTAGGACGTCTCTCCTCCTCCCAGGTCGTCCCACCTCCTCCCAGGATGTCCCACCTCCTCCCAGGACGTCCCACCTCCTCCTAGGACGTCTCACCTCCTCCTAGGACGTCTCTCCTCCTCCCAGGTCGTCCCACCTCCTCCCAGGACGTCCCACCTCCTCCCAGGACGTCCCACCTCCCCCCAGGATGTCTCCCCTCCTCCCACCTCCTCCCGGGGCTGCCAGCCTCTTTGATTCTCCTCCATCAGCTGTGGGCCGCCACTAATCCCACTGTGAGCCCCAGTGCATGATGGGAAGCAGCTGCTGACTCCTCCACATGTTCTCCCAGCGATAAGGCTGCAGCTCCGACAGGTGCTGGTCCACTCTCCCTCCCTCCTCTTCCTCCCTCCTCTTCCTCCCTCTGATGACTCACAGGAGCTTGTTGAGACGTCACACGTCCCCCACAGACAGTTGGGACTCCGGTTCAAGTCCGACCAGAGACGAAGGCGCCATGAGACTTTCTTTTTTTAGAGCGACTTTGATGATCAGGAGCCGAGATGAAGACGAGTGATGAAGGTTTTCATGAGTCAGTCAGAAAACTCTGGTCTGAGTTTTCACACTATAGTTGACGTTAGACGCTCCACCCTCGGCTCCACCCTCGGCTCCACCCACTGAGGTCATCGACGGTTAAGTTTCAAGTGAAATTCAAAGAAAAGTTTGATGTTTGAAAAGCAGCTGGTTTGGCTGTTGGGCCACTAGTTGGTCAGTTTGGGAAGTGAGAGCGCCCCCTGCTGCCAGGCCACACCTACAAGCCCTGAGTAAAGTCCGGTGGGTCCAGCGGCACCAACCCTTGCTTGAAAAATGAATCGTCCCGTATTTACAGACGAAGTACAGGTTGAGCTGGAAAGAGACGCACTTTGTCCCAGAGTACCGTGAGAACGTTAAAGAACCACAGACTTTATGTGAAGACTTACGGTAAACGGATCTCCTGCTCTGTGACCAATGAGCCGCCAGTATTCTCTCTCACCAGCATAATGAAGCAGAATCCTGCTCATCTCATTGGTCGAGGTCTAACTATTATATCAACAACCTCACCACAGAACCTCACTACACCACAGAACCTCACTATAGAACCTCACTACAGAACCCCACTACACTATAGAACCTCACTACACTATAGAACCTCACTACAAAACCTCACTACACTATAGAACCTCACTACAGAACCCCACTACACTATAGAACCTCACCACAGAACCTCATGGCATCGCTCTGCTGTCATGGCAACAACAGAGTGTTTAATGTGATGTGAAGACAGCATGAAGAGTTCTGTGTGCGTGTGTGTGTGTGTGTGTGTGTGTGTGTGTGTGTGTGTGTGTGTGTGTGTGTGTGTGTGTGTGTGTGTGTGTGTGTGTGTGTGTGTGTCAGCAGCATCTTATCTGAGACACACAAAATGCTGGTAAAACGTGTGTGTGACCTCATGTGACTGTGTGTGTGAGACAATGAATTCATGCATTGATTCATGTGTGTGTGTGTGTGTGTGTGTGTGTGTGTGTGTGTGTGTGTGTGTGCAGCAGTGCGTGTGACCCGAAGAGTGTGTGTGTGTGATTAATATTACATGAGGCTCCTGATGAGAGGTGGACAAACACTCCCGGCTGAGTTCTAACACACACACACACACACACACACACACACACACACACACACACACACACACACACACACACACACACACACACACACACACACACACACACACACACACACACACACACACACACACATCAATCAAACACACAAAGGGAAACACTCAGAGGTTGAGGTCAGCCTGTTAACGTCTATCTTTGTGAGGACATTTCAGAGTTCAGGGTTGAAGTCTGAATATATAGTGTGTGTGTGTGTGTGTGTGTGTGTGTGTGTGTGTGTCCAGCTGGTATCCATGATGTGACTTTATATTTCTGCATTAACGTGTCAAAACAAACGCTGATCATTTAAATGTAAAGTCTGGCCACGCCCCCTGATTTCTGATCCGACCAATCACAGCCCACAGATTCTCAACGAGACAGAAATCTAATCTGTTTACACACGACGTCTTCATGTGAAAACACAACGTTCTGGAAACACTCGGCTCCATGTAGACAGAGAACACTGGTCCTAGTCCTGGAACTGGTCCTAGTCCTGGAACTGGTCCTAGTCCTGGAACTGGTCCTTGTCATGGTCACCAGGTTGGTATTAACCGGTAGTTCTGCACATGCTCAGAACAGAGTGTCCATATTCTCTCCTCCTCCTCATCAGACTGGTTCACTTCTTCCTCTCTGGCCTCAGTTCACTGAAGTGAAATCCTGAAATCATCTCTTTCTCCGTCACCACAGGGGAACCTCAGGGTTCCATCCTGGGAACACAGGGGCTGAGGCATACCTGAGGTGGTGATTCAAATGTCTTCTCGTGGGCGAAGCGTCCAGCGTCCAGCCTCCAGCCTGCAGCCTGCAGCCTGCAGCCTGCAGCCTGCAGCCTGCAGCGATCCACTTCACCCAGAATGGATGTAAAGAACGACATAAAGCGACGAAAAGGTGAAGGAGCAGAAGGAGCAGAAGGAGCAGAAGGAGCAGAAGGTGCTGAAGGTGCAGCTCTGTGATTCTTTCAGGTAACATGAGACTGAACTCTCTCCAGCAGCCGAGAGTCGCTGGAGGCATCGCAACTATTCTGCACACAAAATGGCAACCAACCAGACAACGGGCAACTCTAAGGAAAGACAAAGCAACTGAGAACCACAAAGCAACTGAGAACCACAAAGCAACTGAGAACCACAAAGCAACGTTGCCGGGAGACTTCAGACGTTTGTTCCACACCAATGAGTTGCTGACGTGTTGACTTATTTGTGTTTCAGTGATGAAGGCGGAGCAGCGAGGTTCCATAGCTTCAATATTCTCACCGCTACAAACTTTGTTGAGCAACGAACGGCTCGGCAACTTAAGAGACGGAAACACAAGGAAAGAGAAGATCTTCAAAAGAACAAGTTTCCTTTCAAACTTTCTTTTTGGTTTTTATCTTTAAATTAGAAAACAAATGTTGCTCAAAACAGATTCAACAATAACAACAACAGCAGTAACAACAACAATAACAACAGCAGCAGTAACAACAACAATAACAACAACAGCAGTAACAACAACAATAACAACAGCAGCAGTAACAACAACAATAACAACAACAGCCGTAACAACAATAACAACAACAGCAGTAACAACAACAATAACAACAACAGCAGTAACAACAACAACAACAACAACAGCCGTAACAACAATAACAACAACAGCAGTAACAATAACAACAGCAGCAGTAACAACAACAATAACAACAACAATAATAACAACAACAGCCGTAACAACAATAACAACAACAGCAGTAACAACAACAATAACAACAACAGCAGTAACAACAACAATAACAACAACAGCCGTAACAACAATAACAACAACAGCAGTAACAACAACAATAACAACAACAGCAGTAACAACAACAATAACAACAACAATAATAACAACAACAGCCGTAACAACAATAACAACAACAGCAGTAACAACAACAATAACAGCAACAATAACAACAACAGCCGTAACAACAATAACAACAATAACAACAGTAACAACAATAACAACAACAGCAGTAACAATAACAGCAACAATAACAACAACAGCCGTAACAACAATAACAACAACAACAGCCGTAACAACAATAACAACAACAATAATAACAACAACAGCATCAGCAGCATCAGCTACAACAACAACATTTGCAACAACAACAATAATAATAACAACATCAGCAACAACAATAACAACAGAAACAGGAACAATAATAACACCCACAGCAACAAAAGCAACAACAACAACAACAAAGCAATCAGCAACTCTATCTGAGGAATCAAGAACCAGCAACCTCGAAACAAGAGAATTAAACAGGCAACATCAGAGCAATCAGCAACTGAGCATAAAGTTGAAGCAACCTGCAATAAATTAATTTCTGTTTCCTTTGATTATATTACACTGTGTGTGTGTGTGTGTGTGTGTGTGTGTGTGTGTGTGTGTGTGTGTGTGTGTGTGTGTGTGTGTGTGTGTGTGTGTGTGTGTGTGTGTGTGTGTGTTTCAGGTATGTGAGGATTTCCAGCAGAAACAAAAGATGAAGGACGAGTGAAGAGGCTTTAAAGCGGGAGTAGGTGGGGTGTGGGGGTGAGGGGGTGAGGGGGTGGGGGTGGGGGGGGGGGGGGGGTAGGGCGGTGGGGGTGAGGGGGGAGGGGGGGTACGGGGTGAGGGGAGCGTGAAAAGCAGCTTGTTCAGAGACGAAGCAACGAGGCGCAGTAATGAATGGAGGGGGAGGGGAGGAGGTGAAAGGTGAGGAGCAGTAATTGGGAGGAAATGCGAGTGATGGAGGGAGGCGCCGGGCCTCGAATCAAACCAACTTGATTCACAACAGAGTGATGGAGGGAGGCGCCGGGCCTCGAATCAAACCAACTTGATTTGAGAATCAGAGGTTGGACAGCTGAGGAGCTTCAGGAAGACGGAGGGACAAACTGCTGGACTGTGAGAACTAATCACTTTACTGGAGTCGTCTGTTAGGAAGTTGCTCTCGTTGATCAACTCAGACTCGTTGCATCCTGAAGATGAAGCGATGAAAGAAGAGTGACGGTCACTCGGCTGATTGCCTGACACGCAGTCGCTCACACAAACAAAGACCGCTTTGTTGCAGCAACTCTGTCTCCAATGATCTTTGGGTCAACGACCCTGAATCATATGACCAACTTCCACCAATCACTGCAGAGCCGGCAACTTCTGCAGGACCAGCAACTGAGACAGAGAGAGCAACCTTTGATTCCTGACTAAGGACACAGCAACTGACCACCACAGAGCAACAAAGGAGCAATGAGTAACTCTGAATGCATAAACAGAAAGCAGCAACTCCAGGCACAGCAACCAGCAATATTAGATGACAAATATAAAAACTAATTACTCTAAAAAGGAGACGGAGCAATCGGCAACCATAACCAGACATTTAACTTTAGACAACATTCTAGGTTGAAGGTTAAATTCCAACTGCAGGTGGAGCAACCAGGACAACCAGCAACGGTCACTCATGAATAACCAGAACGAGTTGCACTTCCAGCAAGCAACAAAACCAAAGAAACTGCTTTATCTGGAGGAAACTTCTGTCAGCAAAGTTGCCCCAGTAATCTGAGTAAAGTTGTTGGGGACTGGTGACATCACTGGTTGCCATGTGGCGGGGTTGCGGATGACATCACTGGTTGCCATGTGGCGGGGTTGCGGATGACATCACTGGTTGCCATGTGGCAATAGCCAGTGATATTAGTGGTTGCCATGTAGCGAGGTTGCCAGTGACATCACCAGTGACCAGCTGGATGCCCTGACTCGACAGGAAGAGATTACAGTTGCACCAACCTGTTGAGGCAACCTGCTGCTGTGATGAGAAACTAAGCCGTGATGAAAGGGATGAGGAGGATGAGGAGGGACCGTCTTCATCAGGAGGACGTTTCCTGGAGGAAACAAACAAACAAACAAACAAACAGACGTCAGGTCAACCAACAACTCAATGGAAAAAGCAACAATGTCACCGGGGCGACGTAGCTGGGTTGGTAGAGCGGCCGTCTCCCATCTCTCCCCTCTCTGCCTGCCCACCTGCCGACGTGTCCTTGGGCAAGACACTGAACCCCAAACTGCCCCATTGGAGTGACGGCCCCCTGCAGGGCTGCAGCCTCCAGTGGGGTGAATGTGTGAATGTGTGAATGTGTGAATGTGTGAGTGTGTGAATGTGTGAGTGTGTGAGTGTGTGAATGTGTGAATGTGTGAATGTGTGAGTGTGTGAATGTGTGAGTGTGTGAATGTGTGAGTGTGTGAGTGTGTGAGTGTGTGAGTGTGTGAATGTGTGAGTGTGTGAGTGTGTGAGTGTGTGAGTGTGTGAGTGTGTGAATGTGTGAGTGTGTGAGTGTGTGAGTGTGTGAATGTGTGAGTGTGTGAGTGTGTGAACGTGTGTGTGTGTGAGTGTGTGAGTGTGTGAGTGTGTGAATGTGTGAGTGTGTGAGTGTGTGAATGTGTGAATGTGTGAGTGTGTGAATGTGTGAGTGTGTGAGTGTGTGAATGTGTGAGTGTGTGAGTGTGTGAATGTGTGAGTGTGTGAGTGTGTGAATGTGTGAATGTGTGAATGTGTGAGTGTGTGAATGTGTGAGTGTGTGAATGTGTGAGTGTGTGAGTGTGTGAGTGTGTGAGTGTGTGAATGTGTGAGTGTGTGAGTGTGTGAGTGTGTGAGTGTGTGAGTGTGTGAATGTGTGAGTGTGTGAGTGTGTGAGTGTGTGAATGTGTGAGTGTGTGAGTGTGTGAGTGTGTGAATGTGTGAGTGTGTGAATGTGTGAGTGTGTGAATGTGTGAGTGTGTGAGTGTGTGAGTGTGTGAGTGTGTGAATGTGTGAGTGTGTGAGTGTGTGAGTGTGTGAGTGTGTGAGTGTGTGAATGTGTGAGTGTGTGAGTGTGTGAGTGTGTGAATGTGTGAGTGTGTGAGTGTGTGAGTGTGTGAATGTGTGAGTGTGTGAGTGTGTGAGTGTGTGAGTGTGTGAATGTGTGAGTGTGTGAGTGTGTGAACGTGTGTGTGTGTGAGTGTGTGAGTGTGTGAATGTGTGAGTGTGTGAGTGTGTGAATGTGTGAGTGTGTGAGTGTGTGAATGTGTGAGTGTGTGAGTGTGAGTGTGTGAATGTGTGAGTGTGTGAGTGTGTGAATGTGTGAGTGTGTGAGTGTGTGAGTGTGTGAATGTGTGAGTGTGTGAGTGTGAGTGTGTGAATGTGTGAATGTGTGAGTGTGTGAATGTGTGAGTGTGTGAATGTGTGAGTGTGTGAGTGTGTGAGTGTGTGAATGTGTGAGTGTGTGAGTGTGTGAATGTGTGAGTGTGTGAATGTGTGAATGTGTGAGTGTGTGAGTGTGTGAATGTGTGAGTGTGTGAGTGTGTGAATGTGTGAGTGTGTGAATGTGTGAGTGTGTGAGTGTGTGAGTGTGTGAATGTGTGAGTGTGTGAATGTGTGAGTGTGAGTGTGTGAGTGTGTGAATGTGTGAGTGTGTGAGTGTGTGAGTGTGATTTGGGGCTGTTGTCAGTGAAAAGGTTTTTTATAAGCGAGTCCAAACTTCTCTGATTGACCAACTGTGGAAACCAATCAATCAGCAGCAACGTCACACACAGAGCAACTAGAGCTTGAAAAGCAGACGAGGCAACAAACTAGTCATGCAATGTGTTGTTGTTTGTTGTCGTAGTGAGTGTTATTGTGTTTGTGGCGTTTGGCTCCTCCCCCTCCGTCAGCCATCTGCCTCTCAGGCCCTCCGTCAGCCAATGAATCTTCCTGTTTGTCTGCTGGAGCCAATAAAGAGCTAATGAGCAGCGACGAGCAGCGACGAGCAGCTCATCAATCATGGCAGCCATTGATTGATGATCTAGAGACTGGAGCTGCTCTGTCCTTCAATAAGCTGCTTCCTGCCTGAAGAACGCTGCTGCTGCTGCTGCTCTACTGCTGCTGCTCTACTGCTCTACTGTTGCTCTACTGCTGCTGCTCTACTGCTACTCTACTGCTGTTGCTGCTGCTCTACTGCTCTACTGTTGCTCTACTGCTGCTGCTCTACTGCTGCTGCCACCTTAACACCCGCTGATTCTCAGGTTCACCGCTGCGGCGTCAAGGCCGCTGGGAGGGACGAGAGGCGCCGCCTCGCCGCCTCGCCGCCTCGCCGCGTCGCCGCCCGTCACTCAGACCGTCGTCACACAACAACAGCGAGCAGCTCGAGGTCGTCTGGTGAACACATGAGAGAGAGTGAAGGACGACCGACAGCCGCTGAGACAGGAGACGACCTTCAAGACGAAACCCAGGAAGCAGCAACCCTCCTCCATGTGTGTGTGTGTGTGTGTGTGTGTGTGTGTGTGTGTGTGTGTGTGTGTGTGTGTGTGTGTGTGTGTGTGTGTGTGTGTGTGTGTGTGGTTATTGTGCAGATCAGTGTGAATCTTCACTTCGTCTTTTAACGGTTCGTCTGAGGCTCCGTTTCCACGACGACGTTCAGACTCCGTTTCCATGGAAACAAAGTGAGTTTGGGGAGTGGGTCAGTGGGCCTAGTTGGAGCCTTGTGGCGCTCCACAGGGACGAGTCCTGGGCCTCCGTCAGTCCGTCGCTTCGTTCTGTCGCTTCATGTTGAAACGGTTGAAATGAGCCAAATGACCGAAACAGTTTCTTCACTGGAAGAATCCACATCATTATTCTCCGTTTCCATGACAACAGTTCAAGTGAAAACACATTGTTTCTGCTATTTCATTTCAGATAACGTTCGCGAGACGGCGCGGTGGTGCAGTGGCGTGCTTGAAGCACTTCCTGCCGACAGACACTGAGCTGAATGTTCAGCGTGACGTCAGCTGATATTTACTGAGATGAGCGAGTGAATAGACGCTCTGTGGGACTCTGGACCTCTGGACCTCTGGACCTCTGGACTTCGCTGCAGGACTTCCTGTCCGTGTCACAGTTTGTTTATGAATGAATGAATGTGAAGCAGTGAGAAGATTTACAGACGAGACCAAAGAACAGAACAGGAAGTGATGAAGATTAAAACGCCACTCTCAAAGTTCAATCAAATTGTTTCTAATAGAATCAACTAAGTTATTTAAAACACTAATCGATCAAAATTTATTAATGAATAAAAGCTAATGGAATTATTAATCAATAAAACATTCAAGTAATAACAGAGACATTTCACACACACACACACACACACACACACACACACACACACACACACACACACACACACACACACACACACACACACACACACACACACACACACACACACACACACACTGATGTCAACGATGCTCCAAACTTCTTCCTTCAAAAGCTGCTGCATCTTCAGATAACAAAGCCCAGGCGTCGCCATGGCGACTGAAGCCCACCGGCAGCAGGTCCGGAGGTGAGACTCATGACGCCCTCTAGTGGTCGATCAGGAGGAAGGAGACTGGAACGGAGCTGCTGGGACTCGTGGTGAACTCTTTGGTCGTGGCTCTAACCAGCCGTAACGTGACACCGCGAGTCGCCTCCAGAGTCGTTTCCACGACAACAAGCTTGGAGTCATTGGAAACACAACTTTTTGGGAACACTAGAACTCTGTTGTCATGGAAACGGACGAAACAAGACTATCTGTAAACACTGGGGCTCTGCACATGCTCAGTAGCTGGCCAATCAGAGGAGTGTTTCCGACCGCGTTCTCTGCAGTGACTCTGTCGTCGTAACGCTGACGCTCTACAGGAGACTTTCCACTCGTCAGGAGGAGAAACAAACTGAAGAGTTCAGAGAAAAATCACACGATGTCCAGAAAATATCCTCGGTCACGTTCATTTTCCCTGAACAGACGGCGACTGATAAGGACTAGAGCTCTATAGTGAAGCTCTACACTGAAGCTCTACAGTGAAGCTCTACGGTGAAGTTCTATAGAGAAGCTCTACACTGAAGCTCTACGGTGAAGTTCTATAGAGAAGCTCTACACTGAAGCTCTACACTGAAGCTCTATGATGAAGTTCTATAGAGAAGCTCTACACTGAAGCTCTATGGTGAAGTTCTATAGAGAAGCTCTACACTGAAGCTCTACACTGAAGCTCTATGGTGAAGTTCTATAGAGAAGCTCTACACTGAAGCTCTATAATGAAGCTCTATAGAGAAGCTCTACACTGAAGCTCTACAGTGAAGCTGTAGAGCTTCCAATTCACTGAGCCTCGGAGGAGAACCGGACCGGAGCTTTAGAGGAGAACCGGACCGGAGCCTCGGAGGAGAACCGGACTGGAGCCTCGGAGGAGAACCGGACTGGAGCCTTGGAGGAGAACCGGACTGGAGCTTTAGAGGAGAACCGGACCGGAGCTTCAGAGGAGAACCGGACCGGAGCTTCAGAGGAGAACCGGACCGGAGCCTTGGAGGAGAACCGGACCGGAGCTTCAGAGGAGAACCGGACCGGAGCCTTGGAGGAGAACCGGACCGGAGCTTCGGAGGAGAACCGGACCGGAGCCTTGGAGGAGAACCGGACCGGAGCATTAGAGGAGAACCGGACCGGAGCCTCGGAGGAGAACCGGACCGGAGGACTCAGTGACTCTTCCGATTCTTCCTGTCATTTTCATGTTTGGATCGTTTCACATTTCTCTTCATTCGAGTTTGACTTCAAAAACTTTTTGTTGCGTTTGATGAGGCGGCCATCTTGAAAAATGGTGGCCATCTTGGATTTTCAGCTAGATAACGTACTTTCTTCAAGAGGACATCCTGAACATCATCTGTGCCACATGTGGTGCTTTGATCACAAACTTAAAGATTCTGAGGGAGTACTGATGCTCCGACCAGCTCCGTCGTCATGGAAACGACACGTTTTGTGTTTTCACTTGAAATCGTTGCTGAGTGAAGTCACTGGTCTGGCCGGGTTTCAGTTCAGTGGAAACATGTTGGAGAACAACACGGGTCGTATGTTAGAGAACAACACGGGTCGTATGTTAGAGAACAACACGGGTCGTATGGTGGAGAACAACACGGGTCGTATGTTAGAGAACAACACGGGTCGTATGGTGGAGAACAACACGGGTCGTATGTTAGAGAACAACACGGGTCGTATGGTGGAGAACAACACGGGTCGTATGTTAGAGAACAACACGGGTCGTATGGTGGAGAACAACACGGGTCGTATGTTAGAGAACAACACGGGTCGTATGGTGGAGAACAACACGGGTCGTATGTTAGAGAACAACACGGGTCGTATGGTGGAGAACAACACGGGTCGTATGTTAGAGAACAACACGGGTCGCATGTTGGAGAACAACACGGGTCGTATGTTGGAGAACAGAACAACATGGGTCGTATGTTGGGGAACAACACGGGTCGTATGTTGGAGAACAGAACAACATGGGTCGTATGTTGGAGAACAACACGGGTCGTATGTTGGGGAACAACACGGGTCGTATGTTGGGGAACAACACGGGTCGTATGTTGGAGAACAACACGGGTCGTATGTTGGAGAACAACACGGGTCGTATGTTAGAGAACAACACGGGTCGTATGTTAGAGAACAACACGGGTCGCATGTTGGGGAACAACACGGGTCGTATGTTGGAGAACAGAACAACATGGGTCGTATGTTGGGGAACAACACGGGTCGTATGTTGGAGAACAGAACAACATGGGTCGTATGTTGGGGAACAACACGGGTCGTATGTTGGAGAACAGAACAACATGGGTCGTATGTTGGGGAACAACACGGGTCGTATGTTGGGGAACAACACGGGTCGTATGTTGGAGAACAGAACAACATGGGTCGTATGTTGGGGAACAACACGGGTCGTATGTTGGAGAACAACACGGGTCGTATGTTAGAGAACAACATGAGCACGGATCAGGAATGAGGACGAACGTTGTCATCCAATGTCACTATAAAACCTGCATCAAGCTGTGTGTGTGTGTGTGTGTGTGTGTGTGTGTGTGTGTGTGTGTGTGTGTGTGTGTTCTATATATGCAGATTAAAGCTGTAATGTCTCAGTTTGCAGAGTTACAACCATCAGATTAACTCCTCAGATTAGTGAATGAAGGCAGGCGGCCTAATCTTGTGTGTGTGTGTGTGTGTGTGTGTGTGTGTGTGTGTGTGTGTGTGTGTGTGTGTGTGTGTGTGTGTGTGTGTGTGTGTGTGTGTGTGTGTGTGTGTGTGTGTGTGTGTGTGTGTGTGTGTGTCAGGGCAGTTTTAATGGGGATCAGATCCATTGGTGGCCTATTTGTCGTCTGGATTCTAAATGTTTCTGAACAGGAAACCAGCGCAGCGTCGAGTTCGCAGATCAAATTGAATCAGGACCTGGACTCTGACACCTCGTCCTCACAAGACGGTGGCCCAGAAGGGCCAGCGACACGACACGACACGACACGACACGACACGACACGACACGACACGACAACACAACACAACACAACACCGGAAGGCCGCAGCAGTCGGAGAACTTTTAAGAACGTTGATGTGATGTGATGTGATGTGATGTGATGTGATGTGATGTGATGTGATGTGATGTGATGTGATGTGATGTGATGTGATGTGATGTGATGTGATGTGATGTGATGTGATGTGATGTGATGTGATGTGATGTGATGTGTTGTGATGTGATGTGTTGTGTTGTGTTGTGTTGTGTTGTTGACCCTTCTGGGCCACCGTAGCACAAGGCACATGAGGGGTTAATATTCATGCTGACTGGGTGATTTGCAGTAATAATATTAAGCTGCGACTCTCATGAGGAAGAAGCTTCAGCTTCATCAGGAGGTTTTCTTCAACTCAGAAATCCACAGTGAATCCCTCCAATCCTACGAAACATTCTGTGAGTTCTGATTGGCTGAGAGACGCCGACTGACGACAACGTTGAGAGTGAAAGTGCATCACTTTGACCTGTCAGAGGGTTCACCTTCACACAGCAGCGTTTGAAAACCAAGTCCACTTCCATGGGAATTCATGTTGGTCCACTAGTGGGCGCTGCTCCCTTCGCCAGTGAACGTTGGGGCAACGGTTCCGTTTCTGTCCGGATGTACTTATTGGTTTGTATTTATTTTTGCAAAAACTATAAACTCTGAATTGCATGAAAATCCTCAGGGATGATTTGTCGCCATCAAGGATCAACCGGCTGAACGTTTCTGAACAAACTTCAAAGAAACGTGAAAAACTGTCCCATACTAAGCAGATGGGAGAGGCACTGCGAGCCCCGATCACCGCCCCCTTCTCCACTCTTGGCCAATCACAGGCCACCTCACTGTCACGGTGCGTTCAGGGAACACAAAAGAAGAAGAACCAACCTGAACGTTGGCGAAGGTCTGCGCTCTACCAAGAAACCACACACACACACACACACACACACACACACACACACACACACACACACACACACACACACACACACACACACACACACACACACACACACACACACACACACACACACACACACACACACACACACACACACACACACACACACACACACACACACACACACACAGCAGAGAACAGTAAAAATGGAGCAGCGGTTCTCCATCCGGCAGGAGTGATGCGTTGACTCCAAGCTCCGTTGTCGTGGTAACAGACACACAGAATGCTACGTCAGTTGTGTGTTTTAACCTGCAAAGGTTGTAAACGGAGACGAGACTGTCAAGAGTGACATCAGAGTGACATCAGAGTGTCATCAGAGTGACATCAGAGTGACATCAGAGTGTCATCAGAGTGACATCAGAGTGACATCAGAGTGTCATCAGAGTGTCATTAGAGTGACATCTGGGTGACATCAGAGTGTCATCAGAGTGACATCAGAGTGACATCAGAGTGACATCTGAGTGTCATCAGAGTGACATCAGAGTGTCATCAGAGTGTCATCAGAGTGACATCAGAGTGTCATCAGAGTGTCATTAGAGTGACATCAGAGTGTCATTAGAGTGACATCAGAGTGACATCAGAGTGACATCTGAGTGTCATCAGAGTGACATCAGAGTGTCAGAGTGACATCAGAGTGTCATCAGAGTGTCATCTGAGTGACATCAGAGTGTCATCTGAGTGACATTAGAGTGACATTACACTGACATCAGAGTGACATCAGAGTGTCATCAGAGTGTCATCAGAGTGACATCTGAGTGACATTAGAGTGACATCAGAGTGTCATCAGAGTGACATCTGAGTGACATCAGAGTGACATCTGAGTGACATTAGAGTGACATTACACTGACATCAGAGTGACATCAGAGTGACATCAGAGTGTCATCAGAGTGACATCAGCTCCTGAAGCTTCACTTAGCTTTGCTCAGTTTAACATGAGACCTGTTTTCATTTATAACATCTCAGGAATGAAACTCAGCGCTGAACTTAAGCTGCAAGTCTGAACACAACACTAGTGTGTGTGTGTGTGTGTGTGTGTGTGTGTGTGTGTGTGTGTGTGTGTGTGTGTGTGTGTGTGTGTGTGTGTGTGTGTGTGTGTGTGTGTGTGTGTGTAATTGGTATCTTGGAGTGCAGCTGTCTTCATTCAGTGGCATCTGTTACACCCCCAACTTAGAAACACACACACACACACACACACACACACACACACACACACACACACACACACACACACACACACTAGTGACGCAGTGACACCACATTACTCCACAGGCTGTAATCTGAACAGGAGACCATTTTTTAAAGGAACAGCTCAACTTTTAAACTGGTGTGTGTTTTGGCTTCAGAGCTAGAAATGGAAGTAGAAAAGTGATAGAACGGAAATGAAATAGAAACAAAGTAGAACCGACTGTTGCACATTGAAGTGAAACATTAGAATGAAGCTGCTGACGGAGGAGCGGCGCCCCCTGTCTGACGGAGCCTCTCCTCTCTGCTGGAGGTCAAAGGTCACCAGATGGAGGACAGTGGAGACTTCACAGCCAAAGACACTCTGAGAGGAAGGAAGAGGCGGAGCCAGCACAGGAAGTGGAAACACAGAGACAGTAATAACAGCTCATTGTACTACACTTCCTCCATCATTAGACACACACACACACACACACACACACACACACACACACACACACACACACACACACACACACACACACACACACACACACACACACACACACACACACACACACACACTGACTCACTGAAGCAGCGTCTCATCAGGACAAACTGTCTTTGTTCTTCAAGTACTGCAGAATTACTGCACTGTAAATACTCTGCAAGTACTACAAATGCTCTACTGCAAGTGCTCTACAAGTACTGGAAATACTCTCTAAGTACTGCAAATGCTGTAAAAGTACTACAAATTCTGTACCGGTATTGGAACTACTATTGTTCTCTTGTTCAGTTTGTAGTACTATTGTAATGGCACAACTGCTGTTTGGAGTATTACTGTAGCATTGTTCTTGTTGTTAGTAACACAATTTTTTTCTGTTTGTAG
Organism: Lipophrys pholis; assembly: GCF_963383615.2. NCBI lineage: Eukaryota > Metazoa > Chordata > Actinopteri > Blenniiformes > Blenniidae > Lipophrys > Lipophrys pholis. Next base: position 32,848,291 of record NC_137630.1, on the reverse strand, counting down.
CATTATGGTTGTGCACTAGCATCGCTGTAGTAGTACTGCAGTATGATAGTAGTATTATAACATATTATGGTAATATTATATCATTACTGTAGTATTACTGCAGTATGATAGTAGTAGTGTTACATATTATTGTAGTATTATATCATTGCTGTAGTGTTACTGCAGTATGATAGTAGTAGTGTTACATATTATTGTAGTATTATATCATTACTGTAGTATTACTGCAGTATGATAGTAGTAGTATTACATACTTATTGCAGTATTATCTAATCACACCCTGCAGCAGGCTGTTTTGTGGATAAAGTTTTGAATGAGCGTCTGTTCTTGTTCGTCTCTGTAGTTTAAATAAAGTTTGTGTTGAAGTCTCCAGCTTCACTTTAAATCAAAACTCTGAATCGACTGGAAACTTTTCTATCAATCAAAGTTTTAATCCGTCAATACTTTAGTTCACTCCAGTAATTACCCAGCATGCCACGGGACTCCTGCACGCCACACTGACGCCTTGTTGGCTGGTTGCCTGGTTACAGACGTCAGGACAGAAACTACCACGTTCAGCTTTAATCTATTGTTCTTCATCTTCATCATCTTTTTCACCATCATCTTCATCTTGGTTCTGACTGGTTCCTTCCGGGTTCTGACTGGTTTCTTCTGGGTTCTGACGGGTTCCTTCTTGGTTCTGACTGGTTTCTTCTGGGTTCTGACTGGTTTCTTCTGGGTTCTGACGGGTTCCTTCTTGGTTCTGACTGGTTTCTTCTGGGTTCTGACTGGTTTCTTCTTGGTTCTGACTGGTTCCTTCTGGGTTCTGACTGGTTTCTTCTTGGTTCTGACTGGTTCCTTCCGGGTTCTGACTGGTTTCTTCTTGGTTCTGACTGGTTCCTTCCGGGTTCTGATGGGTTCCTTCTGGGTTCTGACGGGTTCCTTCTTGGTTCTGACGGGTTCCTTCTTGGTTCTGACAGTTTCTTTGTCGGTTTCCTGCTTCTTACTTCCTGTTTCCTGTTTGGTTCTTACTGGTTTGTGACTGTTCATTGTTGAGAGTTCAGCCGACTCTCCTCCTGACGCCTGTTTCCTTCTGACTGCTCACTGACTAGTTGCTCACTGACTGGTTGCTCACTGACTAGTTGCTCACTGACTAGTTGCCTACTGACTGGTTGCCTACCGGCTGGTTGCTCACTGACTGGTTGCTCACTAACTGGTTGCTCACTGACTGGTTGCCTACTGACTGGTTGCCTACCGGCTGGTTGCTCACTGACTGGTTGCTCACTGACTGGTTGCTCACTGACTGGTTGCTCACTGACTGGTTGCCTACCGGCTGGTTGCTCACTGACTGGTTGCTCACTGACTGGTTGCTCACTGACTGGTTGCTCACTGACTGGTTGCTCACTAACTGGTTGCCTACTGACTGGTTGCCTACCGGCTGGTTGCTCTGCAGAACATCAAAGGGAATATTTGATCACAGCCAATTAGAAACACTCTCACACTCTGAGCCGCTCTGCGCTGCGCTCGCCGTCAGGCATACTCCTCATTGCCATGGTTACCTCAGCCGTCTCCATGGAAACCTCGACCATCACAGGAACGAGCCCGAGAGTTTATTCCTCCAACCGAACTCAAAACAGAGAGCAGCTCGGAGCTGCACAGCCAACCGGTCTCCGGTTCGATCCCCGCCCTGCTCCTGGCCCTGACCAGGGTCTCCGGTTCGAACCCCGCCCTGCTCCTGGCCCTGACCAGGGTCTCCGGTTCGAACCCCGCCCTGCTCCTGGCCCTGACCAGGGTCTCCGGTTCGAACCCCGCCCTGCTCCTGGCCCTGACCAGGGTCTCCGGTTCGATCCCCGCCCTGCTCCTGGCCTGACCAGGGTCTCCGGTTCGAACCCCGCCCTGCTCCTGGCCCTGACCAGGGTCTCCGGTTCGAACCCCGCCCTGCTCCTGGCCTGACCAGGGTCTCCGGTTCGAACCCCGCCCTGCTCCTGGCAGAGTCTCCGAGGCCGACCGGGACCAAGGAAGAAAACTGGAAGCAGGTCAAAGGTCAGAGGTTGGAGGTCAGAAGGACGTTCCACTCCTCAACACACAGCTCATGTTTGTGAACCTTCACTTTCACCAGAGCAACACACTGTCCACAGCGTTTCCACCGTCTCTATGGAGACGGAGTCCGAGTGTTTTCAGGGACTCTGAGCTCCGTTGTCGTGGAAACGAACCCAAAACACGATGAATGTTTTGTATTTTCATTTTGCGTCTCATTAAGAAACGGACTCGTCTTTGGTTCTGCAGAAACGAAGATTTAATTCAGGTCCAAATGACATTATCTTCTATTTCTACTGATCTGATTGAACCGACTGAGCCGTCGGCAGAGAACAAGGGAACATGTGGTTTCATTGAACATGTTTTACTTTGGGTTCTCTGATGCATCTGGACCCACAGCACCATTAGAACCTTTTGTTGGTCTGATACAAACTGGACGGAGTTCTGAGTCGTTAAAGACGTAAAAACTGCAAAACACATTTCACCAAATTTAAGCTTCCAGGAAACTAACTGCAGAATGAAAGAGGCAGAGTGACTGCAAAGTGTGGTGTGTGTGTGTGTGTGTGTGTGTGTGTGTGTGTGTGTGTGTGTGTGTGTGTGTGTGTGTGTGTGTGTGTGTGTGTGTGTGTGTGTGTGTGTGTGCCTCCGCAGGGAGCATTTGAGAGAAACCAGCTTCTTTATGGATTATTAATATCACCTCCAGCTACACAGTCAATGTGTGTGTGAGATCTGACACACACACACACACACCAGGGGAGGAGGGGTGTGTGTGTGTGTGTGTGTGTGTGTGTGTGTGTGTGTGTGTGTGTGTGTGTGTGTGTGTGTGTGTGTGTGTGTGTGTGTTGGGGGAGGGTTGGGTGGTTTCGGGGGGCTGCTCAGCAGTTGGTGCGATCAAGGACGCTTCATTCACACAAACACTTGACAGTGTGTGTGTGTGTGTGTGTGTGTGTGTGTGTGTGTGTGTGTGTGTGTTCTAGTATAATCGGTTTGGAGGCTCCACCCTAATCTGGAATCAACAATGGACCCCCGCCTCACTGGCCCGCCCCTCCTCTGGGATCCCGGTTCGATTCCCGGGCAGGACAGTGTGTCGATGTTGACGTCATTCATGAGGAAAACAACTGGAGGTGTTTGATTTTCATCATTTAATCAAATTAATTGTAGTACTTTAATTATAATACATTTCAATTCAATTAAATGTAACTTCTATGTTTGTTCTGAATCGATTGAAAAGGTTTAATAAGAATAGTACTGTTATTGTTTGTTATATAATGTTGATGATTATTAATATTATTATCAAACACAGAAAGTAATGTAGTTAGCAGGTTGGTCCTGGACCTGGTTCTGGTCACAACGTTGGTAGTAACTAGTAGTTGTGCACCTGCTCAGTACTACAACTAACAACAGCACCAACTAGTGGACCACCGTGAGAACTACACTGTCTTCAGTGTTTCTGTGGAAACACTCGTCCTTTTCAAAACATCGTCATGTGAACACAAAACCCAAAACGACGTGTTTTACTGGAAACGTTGTCGTGGAAACGGAGGCGGAACTTTTCCACAGCTGGACTGTATGAAAGCATCTCGTGATGACGGGTCAGGACCAAGCAGCTGAGGTGGAACCAACACACACACACACACACACACACACACACACACACACACACACACACACACACACACACACACACACACACACACACACACACACACACACACACACACACACACACACACACACACACACACACACACACACTGTACTGGTGTGAGTCCAGTTTAGGTTAACCTACAGATTACAGCACATTAACAACTCTGTGTGTGTGTGTGTGTGTGTGTGTGTGTGTGTGTGTGTGTGTGTGTGTGTGTGTGTGTGTGTGTGTGTGTGTGTGTGTGTGTGTGTGTGTGTGTGTGTGTGTGTGTGTGTGTGTGTGTGTGTGGATTAGTGGTGATTAAGCAGAAACAGTAATCTGAATGTGGACTCAGACTAAATCCTTCAGATTAGTCAAATGGACATTTCAGTTAAATAATCTTCATCTCGCTGATGATGATGATGATGGTGATGACATCACTATCCTCACAGGTCACATGACTCTAATGGTCAGTGTGTTTCTGGGTTAAACGCCTTCGTTTCAGGACAAAACAACACACTGAGGTTGATCGGTGCTGCCCTCAACTCTGTCTGTCAGGCAGGAAAAACAAACTAACTTCAGCATTAGCATTAGATTATCCATGCTAATGTTAGCTTTAGCTTTGTCAGAAACAACTTGTTTGCTCTCTCTGCATACTGCTTGTATAAATCAAGTCTTAACATTAATGCAAGCTCTTATCTCTGTTCTACACATGAAGCTGTCATTAGCCTTAGTAATAGCATTAGCACAAGCTGTCATTGCTCTGTTCTGCTCACAAAGCTATCATTAGCCCTAGCATCAGCTGTTCACTCTTGATCTTGCTTATTGAGCCAACATTTAGCATTAGCACAAGCTGTTATCCCTGTTCTGGTCATCGAGTATCTATTAGCATTAGCATCAGCAGCTCAGTCTATTCTGCTAACAGTCCCAACTTTTAGTTTTAGCATTAGCAGAATTTGCTGCCACACTTTCCTACTCTTGTTACCTTTAGCAGTAGCTATTCTGATAGCCGCTGTCTTGATCTGTCCCACTGACTGTGAGTTCAATGTTAGCGTTAGCATTAGCTGAGGCAGATAGCTCTAGTACCCATACTGCCAATACTTGTGTTCTTGTGTACCCGTGGAACGTCATCAGTGGGAGACCAAGTACTGATCCAATCCGTTTCTCACCCAGTACACATGGAATACCTGGATGTGTTCTGGCTCCGCCCACTTTATCCATCGACACTGAGCTGTGTAGGCCTGGGAAGACAAATTACCCATAATGCATTTGGCAAGAGATGGCGGAGGGGAGCCGCACTTCCGAGGACGCTCTGCAAGTCGTTACTCATGACGTATGCGAGTACACACTGGCGTTCTAACAACTGGAAAACGGCCAATGACTGGCCCACTGATTAAGCTGTTAGCGTTAGCATTAGCTGCTACGTGTGTGATTTTGACCTGCTTACTGAACAAACCATGAGCATTAGCATTAGTAGAAAATGCTGTTTCTAGTTGACTTGCTAACTGTGCTAGCTCGTACTTTCAGCATTAGCATTATTTAGCTTCAGCATTAACATCAGCTAACATTAGCATTAGCTAGTTTCAGCATTAGCTGACAGCGCTGTTTTGTTCCACCTGCTTTCAGAGCTGCTGGTCAGCATTAGCATTAGCATTAGCTTGAACATGAGGAAGATGTTTTTCAACGGACACATCGAGTAGAGTGAATGAATGAGTGTGTGTGTGTCTCTAGTGTGTGTGTGTCTACTGTGTGTGTCTCTACTGTGTGTCTCTACTGTGTGTGTGTGTGTGTCTACTGTGTGTTTGTCTACTGTGTGTGTCTCTAGTGTGTGTGTGTGTGTGTGTGTGTGTGTGTGTGTGTGTGTGTGTGTGTGTCTCTAGTGTGTGTGTGTCTCTACTGTGTGTGTTTGTGTCTACTGTGTGTTTGTCTACTGTGTGTGTCTCTACTGTGTGTGTGGGTGTGTGTGTCTCTAGTGTGTGTGTGTGTCTCTAGTGTGTGTTTGTCTCTACTGTGTGTGTCTACTGTGTGTGTCTCTAGTGTGTGTCTAGTGTGTGTGTCTCTACTGTGTGTGTCTCTACTGTGTGTGTGTGTTTGTGTCTCTACTGTATGTGTGTTTGTGTCTACTGTGTGTGTGTTTGTGTCTACTGTGTGTGTGTGTCTCTACTGTGTGTGTGTGTGTGTTTGTGTCTCTACTGTATGTGTGTTTGTGTCTACTGTGTGTGTGTTTGTGTCTACTGTGTGTGTCTCTACTGTGTGTGTGTCTACTGTGTGTGTGTGTTTGTGTCTCTACTGTGTGTGTCTCTACTGTGTGTCTCTACTGTATGTGTCTCTACTGTATGTGTGTGTCTCTACTGTGTCTCTACTGTGTGTGTGTGTCTACTGTGTGTGTGTGTGTGTCTCTACTGTGTGTTTGTGTCTCTACTGTGTGTCTCTACTGTGTGTGTCTCTACTGTGTGTGTGTCTCTACTGTGTGTGTCTGTGTGTCTACTGTGTGTGTGTCTCTACTGTGTGTCTCTACTGTGTGTGTCTCTACTGTGTCTCTCTACTGTGTGTGTTTGTGTCTCTACTGTGTGTGTTTCTGTCTCTACTGTGTGTGTGTGTGTGTGTCTCTACTGTGTGTTTGTGTCTCTACTGTGTGTGTTTGTGTCTCTACTGTGTGTGTGTGTCTCTACTGTGTGTTTGTGTCTCTACTGTGTGTGTCTCTACTGTGTGTGTGTCTCTACTGTGTGTGTCTCTACTGTGTGTGTCTGTGTGTCTACTGTGTGTGCGTGTCTACTGTGTGTCTCTACTGTGTGTGTCTCTACTGTGTCTCTCTACTGTGTGTGTTTGTGTCTCTACTGTGTGTGTTTCTGTCTCTACTGTGTGTGTGTGTGTCTCTACTGTGTGTTTGTGTCTCTACTGTGTGTGTTTGTGTCTCTACTGTGTGTGTGTGTCTCTACTGTGTGTTTGTGTCTCTACTGTGTGTGTGTGTGTGTGTCTCTACTGTGTGTGTGTGTCTCTACTGTGTGTGTTTGTGTCTCTACTGTGTGTGTGTGTCTACTGTGTGTGTCTGTGTCTCTACTGTGTGTGTCTCTACTGTGTGTGTCTGTGTGTCTACTGTGTGTGTCTCTACTGTGTGTCTCTACTGTGTGTGTCTCTACTGTGTGTGTTTGTCTCTACTGTGTGTGTTTGTCTCTACTGTGTGTTTGTCTCTACTGTGTGTCTGTGTGTCTACTGTGTGTCTCTACTGTGTGTGTCTCTACTGTGTGTGTTTGTCTCTACTGTGTGTTTGTCTCTACTGTGTGTCTGTGTGTCTACTGTGTGTGTTTGTCTCTACTGTGTGTGTGTGTCTCTACTGTGTGTGTGTGTCTCTACTGTGTGTTTGTGTCTCTACTGTCTCTCTACTGTGTGTTTGTGTCTCTACTGTGTCTCTACTGTGTGTTTGTGTCTCTACGGTGTGTTTGTGTCTCTACTGTCTCTCTACTGTGTCTCTACGGTGTGTTTGTGTCTCTACTGTCTCTCTACTGTGTCTCTACTGTGTGTTTGTGTCTCTACTGTGTGTTTGTGTCTCTACTGTCTCTCTACTGTGTCTCTACTGTGTGTTTGTGTCTCTACTGTGTGTTTGTGTCTCTACTGTCTCTCTACTGTGTCTCTACTGTGTGTTTGTGTCTCTACTGTGTGTTTGTGTCTCTACTGTCTCTCTACTGTGTCTCTACTGTGTGTAGAAAAGAAAACTCCAAGTTGAACTTTAGGTTTCGCTCCAAACTCCGTTAAACAAACAAGATCGAGTCCCGTACCGTGAGAGCACACACGCACGCGCGCGCGCACACACACACACACACGCACGCGCGCACACACACACACACACACACACACACACACACACACACACTGTCCCGGTCACATGAGCGCGGAGCTCCGGACCGGACCAGATTCCTCCTGCGGAGTTTCTGCGTCGGAATGTGCAGGTTTGCGCACCGAGACCGCGGCTGTCAGACACGCCTGCCAGCAGCACGCTCCTTCCCGCAGCTCCGGACCAGAAGATCCGGAGACACCGGGAGACACCGGGACACACCGGGACACACCGGGACTCACCTGAGCTCGGCGGCTGCTCCGCTCCGGGAGATGTGGACCGAAAGTCCGCAGAGAATCCGCGCAGACCCGCACGATCCGCCCCGACAGCCGCACAACAGGTCCGCCCGAGACCCCGCCCCGTTACGTCCAGCCGGGCGGCGCCGGTGGACTGTTCTGACGCCGCTCCGCCGGGGATCGAACCCGCGACCCCACGGGGTGGCAGTGCCTGGCTCACCGGCTCCGGTCACATGATATTGATCTGATCAGATTCGTTCAACTTCAAAATGTAAAACTGATTTCACTTTCAGATAAAAACACTTTTTTTATCACATTTTAACTTTTTACCAAAGTTTTTGACTAAAGTAAAAGTTTTAAAGATCAATCAGTACATCTCCTCACGTGGGAGTAATAAAGTCTGATCTCCTCTAAATAAAGTAAATAAAACAGGACAAAAATCATGAGAAAGATTTTATTTTCTACTAAAGTAGTTAATGCAATCGTCTTGTGATGTCACACCATCATCTTCATCCTGTGACGTCACGTGGCCTCCTCCTCCTCCTCTGATTGATAGATTTGATAATCTGTCCACTGATCATTAGAACAACAATGTGTCAGATTGTGAAACTGCTTCAAAATAAAAGTGTTTGAGCTGCTTCCCGTCCTGATTGGTTGGAATCCAGCAGAAAGAGAAACAGGTGATTTTACCACGTTGGAGCTTTAGTTTCTAAAAAAGACTTTAAAAACAAAATGTTGATTATTAAACGATAGAAGCGGAGTCACTTCATGATTTAGTCGACGCTTCACCCTAACATGCTAAAAGATCCAGAACCTGTTTCCATGACAACGTTTCAAGTGAAAAGGTATCGTTGTCGTGGAAACGGGCCTCATGTTAATTTGTTTTGAACTGAATTCATGT
>NC_137630.1:32717182-32834682 GCF_963383615.2 Lipophrys pholis | reverse complement strand
ACACACACACACACACACACACACACATACACACACACACACACACACACACACACACACGTTCAGTCACAGTTCTTTCAGCTGACCTGAAGGTGGCGTACCTGTACCAGCCAGCAGTTTGTAGCAGCTCACCTCTGATCTCCAGTGGACCACAGACTCTCTGCCCGTGTTTGACCAGTCCTCCTCCTCCTGCTGCTCCTCCTCCTCCTCCTGCTGCTCCTGCTGCTCCTGCTGCTCCTCCTCCTGCTGCTCCTGCTGCTCCTCCTCCTGCTGCTCCTCCTGCTGCTCCTGCTGCTGCTCCTCCTGCTGCCGTTAGCTCCTCCTCCTGGCCTGCAGAGCGGCGGTAGATCCCCTGGTTCACGTCTTCAAACACGTCCAGCATCTCAGAGACTCGCGAGGTGTAACCAGCCAGCTCGGTCACCTGCAGGACGTCACACGTCAAACCAGCGTCCTCAGAGGAATCAGAGGGTGAATTTCACACGTGGTCACACGTCACTGCCCTCATGCTGCTGATGGTGGAGTAGCTGCTCATCATCCAGTAGAGGGCAGTGGAGGGATTGCTACACTGCTCTCCACTGCTACCAGAGGTCATCAGTGGTATTACTCGGTTATCTAAGCATCCAGAAGACTCGTGGAATTTGACTAAATTACACTGGTAATGAAGGGAGGCGGGGCTATTGCTACAAGGGTGGAGATACATTCACAGGGGGCGCAGTTACACCCACTACATCCATAGGAGGTGGCGTTAGACACAGGAGGCGGAGTTACATCCACAGGAGGCGGGGTTACCTCCTTGTAGGAGCTCATGATCCTCTCCACAGCGTCGGCAGCGGCGTTGAGGAGATTCCTGGCCGTGGTGAACGCCTGCGTCCGCTCACTAACCAGGTGCTCCTCCTTCATCACCATGGCGGCCTGCTTCACCTCCTCAGAGTCTGAAAGGTCAAAGGTCACAGAGCTGACATGACACGACACCGCCCGACAACTCCTGCATCGGTCCGGGTGTTTACCATGTGTGGAGAATCCGGTGGCGGTGATGATGGGCACGGCGACCATCACCAGGCCGGAGGCGCTCCACACGTACTTCATGAGGAACTGTTCCAGCATGACGTACCAGAGACGCTTCAGCAGGATCTGATGGATCTGAGAGGACAGAGACGTGTAGCTCCTCTGCAGCTGGGCCAGCTCCACCTGCAAATCAAACGCACCCAGTCAGCAACACACAACTTGTCTCCACCTGCAAATCAAACGCACCCACAGTCAATAAAAACATCAGACAGTCTGCAGCGACTAATTGAACCTGACATCGTGTTTACCAGCAGACACAGGCCCCCCCCCCCCCCTCCTCCTGGAAGTCAAACGCACCCAAAAACATAAAAACACATGACACAGGCTGATCTCTATCCTAAATCAAATGCACCCGGAGTCAATAACGCCACATAATTCAGGATGTTCACCTGGAAGTCAATAAGACATCGTTCCTCCTCCCAGAGTTAATATTAACCTCTGACCTGGAATCATTTCCCTTTAAAGTCACACCAAAGCTGATCGCTGTGACTGCTCAGGTGGATCTGGAAGCTTTTCTCTGTAAAAGTGACCTAGAAGGAGGCGGGGTCAGGAGGAGGCGTGTCCTCCAGAGACGCTCACCTTGTGGCCTCCGTAGAAAGCGATCTCCTCCGAGTTGGTGATGATGCGTGAGTGCATGTAGCGCAGGTCTCCCTTCCTCCTCGCCTCTTCAGCCACCAGCTTCCCGAAGCGAGGAGAGAAGGCGCGCAGGACTTTGGCCGTGAGCGCCACCACCAGGCCGGCGATGACGGACGGCCACGTGGTGTCGGCTCCTGCGGGACAGGAGGCGGCGGTCTGGCGTGAGTTCGTCCGGCCGCTGAGTGGCGGCGGCGTGTGACAGGAGGCGTGTACCTTTAGAGCGGGCGGCGTGCAGCAGCGTGTAGCAGGTGACCACCACGTCCAGGATGGGCTTGGTCAGGTTGGAGTACAGGTGAGCGATGGAGGCGGAGAACATGACGATGTCCTCCGTCAGCGACTGATCCGGATTAGACAGACGACCGTCCATGTTGCTGACTCGGTAATAAGTCTGAACACGGAGAGGAAGATCTATAATCTGATGTTAGAGGAACCACGCTCTATAATCTGATGTTAGAGGAACCACGCTCTATAATCTGATGCTGGAGGAGAAAGATGCTCTATAATCTGATGTTAGAGGAGAAAGATGCTCTATAATCTGATGTTAGAGGAGAAAGATGCTCTATAATCTGATGCTAGAGGACGGCCACGCTCTATAATCTGATGCTAGCGGGGAAAGATGCTCTATAATCTGATGTTGGCGGAGAGAGATGCTCTATAATCTGATGTTAGAGAGGAAGGTGCTCTATAATCTGATGCTAGAGGAGAAAGATGCTCTATAATCTGGATGTTAGAGGAGGAAGATGCTCTGTAATCTGGATGTTAGAGGAGGGCGATGCTCTATAATCTGGATGTTAGAGGAGGACGATGCTCTATAATCTGGATGTTAGAGGAGGAAGGTGCTCTATAATCTGGATGTTAGAGGAGGACGATGCTCTATAATCTGGATGTTAGAGGAGGAAGGTGCTCTATAATCTGGATGTTCGAGGAGGAAGGTGCTCTATAATCTGGATGTTAGAGGAGGAAGATGCTCTGTAATCTGGATGTTAGAGGAGGACGATGCTCTATAATCTGGATGTTAGAGGAGGACGATGCTCTATAATCTGGATGTTAGAGGAGGAAGGTGCTCTATAATCTGGATGTTCGAGGAGGAAGATGCTCTATAATCTGGATGTTAGGGGATGACGATGCTCTATAATCTGGATGTTAGGGGAGGAAGGTGCTCTATAATCTGGATGTTCGAGGAGGAAGATGCTCTATAATCTGGATGTTAGGGGAGGACGATGCTCTATAATCTGGATGTTAGAGGAGGAAGGTGCTCTATAATCTGGATGTTAGAGGAGGAAGATGCTCTATAATCTGGATGTTAGGGGAGGACGATGCTCTATAATCTGGATGTTAGAAGAGGAAGGTGCTCTATAATCTGGATGTTAGAGGAGGACGATGCTCTATAATCTGGATGTTAGAGGAGGACGATGCTCTATAATCTGGATGTTAGAGGAGGAAGGTGCTCTATAATCTGGATGTTCGAGGAGGAAGATGCTCTATAATCTGGATGTTAGGGGAGGACGATGCTCTATAATCTGGATGTTAGAGGAGGGAGGTGCTCTATAATCTGGATGTTAGAGGAGGAAGATGCTCTATAATCTGGATGTTAGGGGAGGACGATGCTCTATAATCTGGATGTTAGAGGAGGAAGGTGCTCTATAATCTGGATGTTCGAGGAGGAAGATGCTCTATAATCTGTATGTTAGAGGAGGGAGGTGCTCTATAATCTGGATGTTCGAGGAGGAAGATGCTCTATAATCTGGATGTTCGAGGAGGAAGGTGCTCTATAATCTGGATGTTAGAGGAGGAAGATGCTCTGTAATCTGGATGTTAGAGGAGGAAGATGCTCTGTAATCTGGACGTCTGCAGCTCTAGATAGAACTGATCAGTGAACAATGACAGGTGTGTCATACCTGGTTGGTGAAGTACAGCTGGTAGGCGTGGCCGACCAGGCGGCTCCTGAAGCGGAGCGTCAGCTGACCCTCTAGGAACCTGATAGCGCTGTTGATGAAGGTGGCGGGGACGGCCACCAGCAGCCACTTGGAGAGCTGCAGCACGAAGGCCTGGGGGTCTTTCTGCACGATGCAGCGCACGATCACACCTGCAGCAGGTGGGAACAGAGATTCTCATGTTTCACTGAATCTAAACTCCAGAACAGAGACGAGCCACAACGTCTACATCAGGGGTGTCCAACCTCGGTCCTGGAGGGCCGGCCTCCTGCTTGTTTTAGCTCCTCCCAGTTCCAACACACCTGACTGCAATGAGGGGCTCCTTATTGGGGGTTTTCACAACCTTGGTGATGACATCATCATTAGATTCAGGTACGCTGAAGCAGGGAGGAGCTAAAACATGCAGGACAGGTGTCCTCCTGGACCTGGATTGGGTACCCATGGTCTACATCCTGCTACGTTTCTGACTTCAAACCTCTAGAACAGCTGTGAACCCTGAGTCTGCTGCTTCCACCCGTCTGCCTCTACCTGAGACAAACAGACAGACGGGTGGACACAGCCGGGTGTGGACAGACAGGTAGGGACAGATGGGTGTGGACAAGTAGAGACAGACAGATGGGTGGAGACAAGTACAGACAGATGGGTGGAGACAGACGGTGAGGACAGATGGGTGGAAACAACTACAGACAGTCAGGTGGAGACAGACAAGTAGAGACAGACGGGTGGAGACAGACAAGTAGAGACAGACGGGTGGAGACAGATAAGTAGAGACAGCCAGGTCCAGACCATCCAGAGTGGCCACATAGATCGACAGGAACGTCCTGGACATCAGGGTGAGCGAGTGCAGGATGAGAAGGCCGATTTCTGGACTCAGTAACCGTGGAAACAAGAGCTTCAGAAGGCGGGACAGTCGCAGGATGAATTCCTTATTGACTGCTGGAGACCTGAGGACACAAATACACACCTGAGGACACAAATACACACCTGAGGTCCAACCTTTTGCACCTGCAGACAGGTAAACTAAACAGTTAGTTAAAAATAAAACCTCCACCTGCTGTTGCTTTTCTCCCCCCTCCTCCTCTTCTTGTTGTCGTCCAACACACCGACTCCACCCGGCTGTCTACCTGCTGGACTCTTCTGGGAAAACAAACACACCCAGTTACCTGGAGTAGGTACAGGTATGCCCAGGTGTAGACAAGTACAGATATCAACAGATGTGTATGTGTGAACAGATGTGTCTAGGTGTGTGTACAGGTGTGTGTCCAGGAGTTTACAGGTGTGTTCAGGTGCATATACAGGTGTGTCCAAGAGTTTAATAGTGTGTCCAGGACGTTAAAGGTGTGTCCAGGACGTTAAAGGTGTGTCCAGGACGTTAAAGGTGTGTCTAGGCGTTTACAGGTGTGTCCAGGACGTTAAAGGTGTGTCTAGGCGTTTACAGGTGTGTCTAGGCGTTTACAGGTGTGTCTAGGCGTTTACAGGTGTGTGCAGGTACAGATAGAGGCATGTGTCTCACCTGCAGCCTCCTCCAGACATACGGGGACAGTTTCTTGATGGCGTAGGCGGCGAGCAGGACCGCTGTCAGCTTCTTCAGTCTGGAGCTCCGCCTCAGCTGAGCGGGAAGCATCTGATAGGTCAGCTCCATTCTGACAGACGGCTGGCAGGCGACCAATCAGAGCATAGGAACAGCAGCGTGTCACAGCGTGGGCGGGTGCTTCAAATGCAGGCTGGTTCTTTGTTCAGGAAACTGCATACTGTCTTCTGTGGACTGTTCACCTGCACAGGTGAGACAGTGTCACTGGCAGTTTGCATGTTCTACCTGAGCTTCAGAACACACGTCAAAGTCTACCTGTTTTTCATGCTGAAATATCATCATATATGTATATATATATATATATATATATATATATATATATATATATATATATATGATGTTATATATCTCTGTGTTGTTTGAAGTTAATATTAAATTTAAATAAGTGTGTAAATTTAAGTCTGTTTAAGTTTATGTAAAAAGTGTTTGTATATTGTCAGTATGTTCATCAAACATTTGAAGTGAATTCAACATATGTATAATTTAAATACTTATTTTATATATAGTTATTGAAGTTATTATACTGGAAGTTTTGAGTAAATTAAATATTCTCTTTATATAAAATAATTCAAGTAAACACAGTGGATAAACCTGATGTTTATTGTGAATATTGTCATTATACAGTTATAACAGAGAAAATAGTGTTGTAAGTTTATGTAAGATTCAGATTCTTTATATCAATATAGTAAAGTGAAAAGAGTGTATATAGTTAATACATACTATAAAACTTATATATTGTTATTAATGTGAAGACACTGGATAAACTATCATGTAAAAACGGTCTTTGTATAAACATTACGTAGTTTTTCTGTATAATGTAAATACTGAGTTTATATAAGAGTAATAACGTGTATGAAGTTATTTCATTGATTATTATAGGTAGTCTCTCGCTTCCAGGCTGGTCGCGGTCCCCCGGTCCTCCTCCTCCCGGCCCTGCTGCCTCACTGCCCGGGATAAACTCCTCGGTGCCCCCGGGGGGGGGTGTCGTTCCGCTCCGGGACCTGTTGAGCATCGCCCCGCGGTGTGTCTGAGACTTTATCCCTGCTGAGACTCACCGTCAGCCGCGGGGCTCTGTGTCCGGCTCCGGGTCGGTAGCTCGGGACTGTCCGGGAAACACGGAGCGGAGGATCCGCCTGCAAGCCGACTTCCAGGCTCAACCACCGGCCACTCACCGTGTGAGCGGCCCGGGGATGAACGACCCGGCAGCGGGCCGCTGTGGAACCTTCACCCGGGGATGAACGACCCGGCAGCGGGCCGCTGTAGAACCTTCACCCGGGGATGAACGACCCGGCAGCGGGCCGCTGTGGAACCTTCACCCGGGGATGAACGACCCGGCAGCGGGCCGCTGTAGAACCTTCACCCGGGGATGAACGACCCGGCAGCGGGCACTGCTAACGGAAGCTAACGGCTAACAGGAACTTTGAGTTTTCTCACATGAGAAACATGAAAAAAGCTCCAACTTTTCAAGCTTTAATCCGCTTTTCTGCTCCAAACTGTGACCGGGACCGGCTCACTAACAGCGGCCACATTCCTCCGCCGGCGGCCTGAACTTTCACTCAGTTATTTGCCCTCCGGGGGCATTTATGTCCGCGAGCGGGGCAGAAAGTTCGGCCTCTGTTTACCTGAAGGGGGTGGGCCGCGTCCCAATAGTGTGACAAGCAGGCTTCCTCTCCTGCTCCCTTCCTCCTCCTTTTCCGTCTAATTTTATATATTTTTCTTTTTCTTCCTTCACACATTCAGTTAGCACAGTTAGCCTTTAGCAATAGTTTGTTTACTTAAAGTCTCTGGGTTTAATACCATTTAGCTCAGTTTAGCACCTGTGTGCCTCCATTAACGTGACGTCATCACTCAACGTGATTTTGTTCCTCCAGTTTTTTAATTCTTCTTTCAAAACTGCTCATTTCTGGAAAAAATAAATAGACAGTAAGATGATTTTCTAGATTAACCAGCCTGAGCAGCTCTATCTAGACAGTAATATTATTTTCTAGATTAACCAGCCCGAGCAGCTCTATCGAGACAGTAAGATGATTTTCTAGATTAACCAGCCCGAGCAGCTCTATCTAGACAGTAAGATGATTTTCTAGATTAACCAGCCTGAGCAGCTCTATCTAGACAGTAACATAAGGTTCTGCTGCTTGGCAGCGGCAGAACCCCCTCAAGACCCTGCGTGACTCGGTGTGGTTAAAATTGTGGGTGGTGCAAAGTCGGGGGAGGAGCCAGACCACAGTTAAGTAGCCTGGACCCCCACCCTAGGCACCGCCCACTGTTCCCTATTGTGGAGTGAGGTAAGGCAGGGAGGGTTCTGAGGGAGGGGGTCCCCCCGTCAAGTACTCTGTGGAGGACCTTGTATTGTAAAGTACTGTGTGGAGGAGCTTGTACTGTAAAGTACTGTGTGAAGGAGCTTGTACTGTAAAGTACTCTGTGGAGGAGCTTGTACTGTAAAGTACTGTGTGAAGGAGCTTGTACTGTAAAGTACTCTGTGGAGGAGCTTGTACTGTAAAGTACTGTGTGGAGGAGCTTGTCCTGTCTGAGCAGTATGGTGGTGTTATCAGAGTACTAAGGTACTAGTACAGAGTAGTGACCAAACGTTGGGTCTGGTGATGTTGAGATATTTGAAGCTCCAGGATTGAGATGATTTTAGAAAGAGGTTTAGGAGCTGAGATCTTCAGGAGCTTTGTCACTGTCTGAGGTCAGTTCAGCTCAATCTCTTCTAGATTACACTGACTTGGGATTATTGAGTGAAGCTGAAGAGGTTCCAGATACTTGTTCTGACTGATAGCAGATGGTTCTATTAGCTCATTCAATGGAACCAAAGAGTTACTGGAGAATAATATTAATAATAATATTACACTTTTCAAGCTTCTCCAAACCAGAAGTTACAAACGGACTTTAGTTCCACTTTAATCCTGAATCTCCTGTTCTACAGCTCAAATCCGTTTTATGTGGTAATTATTAAGTATTTTTATAATCCTACAAGTTTCCACCATTTTAAAAATAATTTTTACACACACACACACACACACACACACACACACACACACACACACACACACACACACACACACACACACACACACACACACACACACACACACACACACACACACAGCCAAGCTTTAGAATCAGTGAGAAAAAACTTTATTGAAAAAGAAGCTGCCGACAGTCTCAAACTTTATTTACACAAAGCTTTATTTCCGACATGAGTCAGCAGAACGAGTCCAGAGTGAAAAAGTACAAACGACTGATTAAAAAACTGCTTGGTCTTGAACATAAGTACACAGTGTACACAGTGTACCTGAATTCATCACAGCTGGACAACAGCTGGTTCTGGACCTGAAGGGGGACGCAGAGCGGCAGCAGCAGGGTCCGAGTACTGATGATTACTGTTGAGTACTGACACCGGCGGGAGAGAAACACTGTTACTACACAGGATCGCAGTTTCACAGAGTATTAAACACTGTTACTGTAGTACTCAGGCTGTTACTGTAGTATTCAGGCTGTTACTACAGTATTCAGACTCACTGCACTATTAGACACTGTTAGTGCAGTATTGTGGGTAATGTTCTAGCATTTCAGTCCAACATTGTGGTTTTTCAGCCTGGCACTGAAGTATTGTATATTGGTACTGCAGTATTACAGTGTAGTACTTGAGTGCTACAATCTAGTACTGCAGTATTAACTTTGTTACAACAGTATTGCAGTGTAATACTACTGGATAGAATTCTGGTCGTGCAGTATTACAGCTCAGTATTGCAGTATTACTACTCAGTACTGCAGTATTACAGCTCAGTATTGCAGTATTATGGCTCAGTACTGCAGTATTACGGTTCAGTACTGCAGTATTTCTGCTCAGTATTACAATATTACAGAGCAGGGTCATGAATTGTAGACGTGTTTTCCTCATGATGTCTTTCTTTGTTATGAAGTTGGTTCTGCTTTGGTGCAACAGCGACTGACTTTTTCTGAGGCTGCGGTCACCTGAGGTCACCTGAGGTCACCTGAGGTCACCTGAGGTCACCTGAGGTCACGTGACGTCACATGACCAAACTGATTGGTTCAGAAAACAGTAGAAATACTGAAGCCGAGAGTAACAATACCAGTAACACACGAAAGTTCGAGTCAAACTGCTGCTGACCTGGAACGATGACCATCACAGGTCACCTGACTCACAGGTCACCTGACTCAGAGGTCACCTGGCTCACAGGTCACCTGGCTCAGAGGTCACCTGGCTCAGAGGTCACCTGACTCAGAGGTCACCTGGCTCACAGGTCACCTGGCTCAGAGGTCACCTGACTCAGAGGTCACCTGGCTCACAGGTCACCTGACTCACAGGTCACCTGGCTCACAGGTCACCTGGCTCAGAGGTCACCTGGCTCACAGGTCACCTGACTCACAGGTCACCTGACTCACAGGTCACCTGGCAGTGTGGGTAAGGTGACGGCGGCGCCGCTCAGGAGGCGGCAGTCCAGCTGCTTTCAGAGACAAGTTCAAACACGAAGAACAGACTGGATCCGACTTGTAAGAGACTGAAGGACTGTGGACCTGGATCCAGATGTAGACCTGGATCCAGGTCCAGATCCACATCTGGAACAAGTTCACCATTTTTACAAACCGGATCACGAACAACAGGATCAATGGAGTCGATCGGTCCAACATGGCAGCAGCAGCAAGACGTCGTCTGATTGTCACAGCAACGTTTTAAAGTCCTGAACCACCGAGCCCCTCTGGTTGCCTCAGACTGGACCTGGACCTGGACCTGGACCTGGACCTGGACCAGAACGGCAGCAGACGAATCGACTCGTTCGGCAGCAGACGAATCGACTCGTTTAGCGTTTGGATTTTAGTGCAGAAACGTCGAGTCCAAACGGTGAGAATCTTCTGGTGAAGCTTCCTGCTTCCTGTCTGGACTCACCTGAGGATCAACAGGTCACGTGACCCGAGCGACATCACTTCCTGTTTGACTGAGAAAACTGCTGGTTGCTGCACGATGCTGGTGAGGAAGTCAGCAGGAGGAAACAGTTCAGTCCAGTGAGGGAGGGCCTCGTCCTCTTCCTCAAAGTCAAGAGTCTGATTGTCTGAGCAAAGTCTGATTCTGGACGAAGACGAAGATGAAGACGAAGACGGAGACGAAGATGAAGACGGAGACGAGTCGATGTCTCCAGAGAACAAACTGTTTCCTGACGTGAAGCTGCAGCAGAGAATCGTTTGGTGACGACGACGGAGCTGCTGCTGCTGCGTGAAACGATCACCTGAGAGTCCATTCAAACCTTCATCACTCCTCTTCATCACTCCTCTTCACTTCTATTCCCTCATTTAGTTTCTTTTCTTACAAATTCATTTAAAAAAAATGTGACAATGACATTTCATGCAGCAACATGAGACATTCACACTGATTGATTGATTGATTGATTGATTGATTGATTGATTGATTGGTTGGTTTTTAGTTGCTCTGTCCTCAGGTTCAGTCGCCCACCAGAGGTTTGACCGTCGATCTCAGGACCTTAAAGTCACAGAGTGAGAATCAGACGGTTTTACCTCCGAACAGGAAGTCTGGCGCCCCCTGTGGGGCGTCTTCTCTGATCAACCTGCTTCTTCTTTGGCTGCAGAGACTCTGGTCCTGATGAGCTGCAGGGTTCCTGATGTTTTGGTTCCTGGGGAACATTTGGAGAAAAGACGTGTCGCCGTTTGGTCTTTCCCTGATCGAAGCGACGGCCGTGGAGCCGAGGGTCCAACATGGCTGTGACCCTAGGGGAGGGGGCTGGTTTACCTGGACCACAGGTCGTTCTGTCACACCTGGAGAGCACAGTGGGCGGGGTTCCTGAAGGGGTGTGGCTGCTGAAGCTGGCTGCGATTGGTCCACCTGAACACCAGGTGGCGTCCCAGAGTCCTGATTGGTCCTGGAGTCAGACCAGAGTTCCAGGAGAAGGCTGAGCTGGCAGCGGGTCTCTGAGAGGGACTTCCTGTTTCTTCGAGGGGAAGGTGTCCTGGTAGAGATGACCATCCACAGACCTGAAACAGAGGCCTACGCTATTATTTTGAAATGATACCTCAACAACTGATGACTTTCAACAGGCCCAATGGGAACACTGATGTCTGACCCCGAGCTGGTGACGCTGGGTCCAGGATCTCCTGGGTCCAGGATCATCTGGGTCCAGGATCTCCTGGGCTCCAGGATCTCCTGGGCTCCAGGGCCTCCTACCTGCCGTGGACCGGGTGTCCGTGGAACGTGGCGGCGTGGGGCAGCGTCTGCTTGTGATGAGGGGCGGGGTTAGGAGGACCCGCCTCTGTCTGATAGGTCGTCTGCTGAATGACGCCGTGAGTCGTCCGTCTGCGCTGCAGAGCCCCGCCCCCTCCAGCCGGACCTCCTTTAACCCCTCCTCTCACATTGGCCGTGGTGGAAGTGGTGGCGCCTGGGGGGACCTTCCCATTGGCCTGATTCTGGTGGGAGGGGCCTAAGGTGTTCCTCAGGTACCAGTCCCTCAGACCTGTCAACCACACGTCACATGACTGATGAACCAGAGTCGCTGGCATTAACTGAAATAATGGTCCAGAACCGTTCCAGACCCGGTCTTGAATAATACACAATATAAACGACCCAAACCCAGATCAAATCCAGTCTGACACCAGGTTCAAACTACAAACCAGAATAAACCAGTTCAAGCCCCTGGGTGACCAGCAGCCAGACTAGGCCCGGTGTCAGACTGGTCCAGGCCGGTCCCTCACCTTCCAGGGCGAGCGCCTTGTGGAGGCTCCTGGTGGCCTCTTCCAGCTGGGAGTCCTGGCTGGGGGGCAGCTGGGGGGGTCTGGGGGGCAGCAGGTGGGGGTGGGGGTCGGGCTGGATGGTGGGATTGTGGCTCTCACTCTGGCCCGGCTGCACCGGCAGGAAGGGGCCGCAGGACTTGGTGCGGGTCACCTTGACCCGGCGCTGGTCGGCGTGGTAGGTGGGCGGGGCTCCGGACGGGGGCTGCTGGGAGGAGGAGGAGGAGGAGGAGGAGCAGCCGTTGTAGAGGAGGTGCTGCTGCTGCTGCTGCTGCTGCTGCTGCTGCTGCTGCTGCGACGTGATTGGCCTGTTGGGCTGCGACTGCTGGCGCTGCAGCTGCTGCTGCTTCCCCCAAACGAAGTCCAGCAGCACCTCACCGTACCCGGTGCCTCCTCTTCCTCCTCTCCTCCCTCCTCCTCCTCGCCCTCCCCCCTCCCCGTTGCTGGCCCTCGTCCTCACTTCTGTCGTCTCAGAGTTCCAGTACGCTGCTCTGGACCCCGCCACCCCATTTACCCACAATCCCCCCTGCTGCCCCCCGGAGGCCTCCTCCTCTGGACTGAGGCGGTCCAGGAGGACGTCAGAGCTGTTACTGCGACGGGCCGTGCTGACCACACCCCCTCCTGCTGCTCCGTGGTCAGACGGCCCAGATGAAGAAGAGGAGTCCTGGGAGCGAGGAGGTGGTGGGGGAGGGTGGAGGGGGACTGGGGGAGCATGAGGTGGGGGCAGGGGGAGGGGCTTGTGGCTGTCCAGATGCTCCACCCTGAAAAGAGAGAAAGTCTAAGAGGAGAAAGAAGACCAGGAGGAGGAGGAGGAGCTGGAGGAGGAGGAGCTCACCTGGTGTGCACTGAGTTCCTCCTGGTCCTGATGGGGTAGAAAACCTGGACTGGAGAACCAGAAGAGCCCAGCAGGGGGCGAATCTGAGCCAGGCCATCCTCTGTCACAGAGACACAGAAGTCACATGACCTGGGACACCTGCAAAGGAGGCCGCGCCCCCTTTTCTAACCCCCCATTCAGTCAGTGGCACCAGTAAAACTCAGCGAGACTGTAGTTACTGCTGTCAGCCAGCAGGTGGAGCTGCTGGCTGACCAAACTGTGCGTGCGTGCGTGTGTGTGTTTTACCGTTGTCTTGTCCTGCAGAGTCTGTTGTTGAGCTGCTCTCTGACCTCACCATGTCATCTACACACACACACACACACACACACACACACACACACACACACACACACACACACACACACACACACACACAATGTGTCAGTATAAAAGCCGGAAGACGCTGGTTTCCTCATCTTCCTTTAGACAATGGCTTCTCATCTACTGCCCGCTGTGTGTGTGTGTGTGTGTGTGTGTGTGTGTGTGTGTGTGTGTGTGTGTGTGTGTGTGTGTGTGTGTTACCTGTGTGACAGCCTCTGTGTACGGTCCTCTTGCCGTGGTGTGAGTGTGTTTGTGTGTTTGTGTTGTGTTCAGAGTCGCTGTGTTTCCTCAGGGCACCACTGAATAAAGTTTTCTTCAGCTTTGAACGCTGAGAGTCTTCGTCCTGCACACACACACACACACACACACACACACACACACACACACACACACACACACACACACACACACACACACACACACACACACAGAGTTGTTGTGACTTCAATCAGCAGGTGTTCAGATGTCGTACTTTCCTCCACATCACCTGAACACACCACCAGTTGCTCACCTCGACTCGACACTTCCTGTTTCCTGGGCGGGACGTCCCACCTCGCCGTCGAATGCAGGGGGGCTTCTCACCGGGCTCCAAGGGGAAGTCACTGGGCACTGCTCCTGTGAGCTCCTGGCCAATGGGAAGGCAGGGAATAACACACCTGAGACTAGCTAACAGCTGATTGGACGGGTCGACTCTTCAACGCGGATCAGTACCAGACGTCTGGGGACTCCATGTGAGGACCAGTTAGACCAATTTAGGGACTAATTACACCAGTAGGAGGACTAATTGTTCAAGTCTGAAGACAGGTTGAACAATTCTGATGACGAGTTGCACAACTTTCAGGACCGGACGCATAAATGTCTTTGACTAGAAGCAGGCGATGGTTGACCTGCTGTCCTTATTTGGGCTTACTGGACTCTGATTGGACAGTTCAGCCACGTAGTTTGTGACGGGACGCTTCAGGTTTTAGTGCGTCTCCACTGATAAAAGCTGTGGATGGTACCAAAAAAAGTATAACCACAGTTGTTCACCCCCCCCCCCCATACCGTACTATATCATACTGTACTGTACCATACTATACCATACCATACTGTACCGTACCATACCATACTGTATCATACTATACTGTACCATACCATACTGTATTGTACCATACCATACTGTACTGTACCATACCATACTGTATCATACTATACTGTACCATACTATACTGCACCATACCATACTGTATTGTACCATACCATACTGTATCATACTGTACTGTACCATACTATACCATACCATAATATACTGTACCATACCATACTGTATCATACTATACTGTACCATACTATACCATACCATACTATACTGTACCATACCATACTGTACCGTACCATACCATACTGTATCATACTATACTGTACCATACTATACTGCACCATACCATACTGTATTGTACCATACCATACTGTACTGTACCATACTGTATCATACTATACTGTACCATACCATACTGTATTGTACCATACCATACTGTACCGTACCATACCATACTGTATCATACTATACTGTACCATACCATACTGTATTGTACCATACTATATTGTACCATACTATACTGTACCATACCATACTGTATTGTACCATACTGTACCGTACCATACCATATTGTACCATACCATACCATACTGTACTGTACCCTACCGTATTGTACCATACTGTACTGTACCATACCATATCGTACCATACTATACTGTATCATACCATACTATACCGTACCATACTGTACCATACCATACTGTATCATACCATACTATACCGTACCATACCATACCGTACTGTACCATGCCATATTGTACTCTACCATACCATACTGTATCATACTGTACTGTACCCTACCGTATTGTACCCTACTGTACTGTACCATACTGTACCATACCATATCGTACCATACCATACTGTATCATACCATACTATACCGTACCATACCATACTGTACTGTACCATACCATACTGTATCATACCATACTATACCGTACCATACCATACTGTACCATGCCATATTGTACTCTACCATACCATACTGTATCATACTGTACTGTACCCTACCGTATCATACCATACTATACCGTACCATACCATACTGTACTGTACCATACCATACTGTATCATACCATACTATATTGTATCATACTGTACTGTACTGTACCCTACCGTATTGTACCATACTGTACTGTACCATGTTGTACCATACCATATCGTACCATACCGTACTGTACTGCCACACACTACGCAGTGGAAAAAAGGCTTTATTATCCGGGGGAGGGGTTTGGAGAACTGTCAGAAGCCAATCACATTTCTTCTTATATTATGACATCACTCACTGCCTCCTGTAAACAGATGCGTCTCAGCTCGCCCAATCGTGAGCTCAGGATCGTCTGTAGGCTTCGCCTCCTCTCTTGCAGCTCCGCCATTCGCTCCCTCTGTTTCCTGTCTGTGCAGGTGAGAGGGTCTGCAAGCAGGTAAACAAGCAGGTAAACAAGCAGGTAAACAAGCAGGTAAACAAGCAGAGGCCTGAGACCTGGACTACGAAGCTGATCAACATATCAGGTTCTCTGTTTCCTGGTTAACTGATCCAGATGTACACGATCCAGATCACCGTTCCTACCAAGCAGGTTCTCAACTCTCTGGTTCCACCCAGACCAGGTGTGAGCGTTCACGTTGTTAATGCTGACTTGGTGAGATTAGAGCAGATTAATTGATCAGTGATATAAAGGAACAGCACTGTGATCACTCAGTTCCACTTTATTCCAGCAGAACGGTTCCAGGCAGAACTTCCTCACTGATCTTCTTTTACTTTACATTCTCCATCACTGGTTCTGGTTCTGAGGTTCTCTTGTGTTTCCTGTTGGAATATTAATTCATCACCATGACGACAGGAGGAGTTCTGGTTCTATAAATTCATGGTTCTGCAGTTCTGTCAGGTGTGATCATGAACCTCATTATTCCAGATCAACCCTCGTGGAGATAAACAGACCTGGAACAAGTCAAGAACCAGAACCAGAACCTCCTTCAGAGCCTCAGAGACCAGGATTTATTTTATTATGTCTAAAGATTGTTCTAGATTAATTTCTCCTCTCCTCTCTGCTGCAGCTCAGAGCTGAACCTGCCCACCAATCACCATCATTTAAGAATGGGCGGGGCATTTCCCAAGAGATCTGATTGGTCAGGAGGCGGAGCTCTGACCTCTTATCCAGAACATAACCTGCTGCAGAGCAGGTTAGACTTTCAGTGTCAGTTACCATGGTGATTTATCCTGGTGAGAAGTGAGCGAGTCGTAGTACAGAAACCCTGAGTTAATCCTGAAGTTACCTAGATAAGAGAAAACCAGAGTTAATCCTGAAGTTATCTGGATAAGAGAAAACCAGAGTTAATCCTGACGTTATCTGGATAAGAGAAAACCAGAGTTAATCCTGACGTTATCTGGATAAGAGAAAACCAGAGTTAATCCTGACGTTATCTGGATAAGAGAAAACCAGAGTTAATCCTGAAGTTACCTGGATAAGAGAAAACCAGAGTTAATCCTGAAGTTACCTGGATAAGAGAAAACCAGCTTCGTAGTACAGGCCTCAGGTAAACAAGCAAGTCGGTTTCTCACCATGTGCTGAGATGAGTTGACCTTTGACCTCCATGGCTTGTGTTTCCCATGTGACTCCGCCTCCTCCCTCCTCGCCGCCCCACACACTCCGACTCACCTGGAGCAGGTGAGACGGAACCCGGAGCGGCGGCCGTCGCTCCTCCCACCGCACCGCCTCACCTTGTACGTGGGATCATAAGAGCTCCGGTAGTTCACACCTGTGGCCATCAAACCTCGGCGCTATGCTAGCTGTTAGCCGGTGGAGCCGCGGTTGCCACGCCGGCCTGTAGAGGGAGGCGAACCTCAGCTGCTGTCCTGAGAAGGAAACAGAAGAAGAAGAAAACTCCAGTTCAATCCTCAACCCTAAACCAATATCCTGTTAACTCTGGAGTCCCTCAGGGTTCCGGTTTAGATCCACTCGTTCTCCACACTGCAGAACCTCACCGACCCACCACACCAAAGAAACATTCTTCCATCACAGCTGTGGTTCTGCAGCGTTTTCACATCATACCACGGCGGAGTCTTTTCCAATAGTTCCACCTTGGGAACTGTTTTAAAGAAGTTCTGTTTCCAGCAGCTCAGAGCTCCGTCGTCATGACAACAGACTAAGAAAACCAGAGCAGACGACTCTCTTGTATCTGGAGCCGACCTGGGAGATAGAACCTTTGTGAGTGAAGGAGGGGGCAGCAGGATGCAGACGTGTTCAAACTGGATGGAGGAGGAAGAGAAGCAGCTTCAGGGATCAGGAGTTCAGGGGCGGAGTCTATCTTATCACACCTGGCGAGGAGAAGGGCGGCGCCGGCAGCAGGTTCTCAGCTCATCGGCCTCCTGGAGACTGAACACCTCCTCCCACTGACCCAACGTCTGGCGCACAGCTGGATCTGAGCTGTGATTGGCTGTGCGACCTCGGTCTGAGCCGTGATTGGTTGCTACAGCTCCCCCTGCTGGACATATTTTCCGTGGTGAGAATGCTGAGAATCAGCTGCTTGTGGAAAAGAGCGGCGACGTTTCACTGAAGGGTTCCAAGTTGGAATGAGAGGTTTTGTTTTGAGTGAAGATGGTTTCTCACTTTTAAATCCGTTCTTGTTTCAGTTTCCTGAGCAGTCACACAGCTGGTGACCTTTGACCTCTGAGCAGCTTTAGAACAGGACATGATGTCCTGAATGCCTCGTGAGCGCCAGGCAGCCCTGAGAACAGGAAGTGGAGCCCAACAGGAAGCAGGGCGGAGGAAATGAGCGGTACGAATAAAAAAAGGAAACTACGGGGGCAGCGGGTGGGGGGGGGGGGGGGGGGGGGTAGGAGTCAGCAGGACACAGCTGGACACAGCTGGACACAGACTGAGACTGTGGAGGGACATTTAGCAGCACAAGCTTCACAACCCGAGTGCCTTCAGTCAGGCTGCAGGGAAAATCAATACAAACAGCTCTGCACTTGTGTTCTACCCCCCACCCCCCTAGGTCAACCCTCCTCCTCCTCCTCCTCCTCATATTCTTCCCCCTCCTCCTCCTCCTCCTCCTCATATTCTTCCTCCTCCTCCTCCTCCTCCTCCTCTCCCCCCGACCCCCTAATGTAAACATGATGTAAACAAATAAACAAGCGATTTCAACAAGTCCACAACAAACTGGGGATTTAAAGATGAAAGAGATTTAATACATCAAATAAACTGAAGATGCTCATCACACACACACACACACACACACACACACACACACACACACACACACACACACACACACACACACACACACACACACACACACACACACACAGGGTGTGTGTGCTGATGAAAGGCTGCAGCTGCCCACAAAGAGATGCAAATACAAATTGTAAATATTCAGGAGAGAAAGAATGTGTGTGTCTGTGTGTGTGTGTGTGTGTGTGTGTGTGTGTGTGTGTGTGTGTGTGTGTGTGTGTGTGTGTGTGTGTGTGTGTGTGTGTGTCCTCTCTATGCCCTCGCTCTTGGCTGCAGGTCTCAGTGGTTTCTGTCCTTTCGTTAGCAGTTTTACTGCGAACATTCACAGGATGTTGTTGTTTATATTGTTGATATTTCTTTTGTTCTGTTGTCGTTGTGGTTTATATTTCTGTTGTTGTTGTTTACTGATCCCTGAACTCAGCAGGTTCGGTCGACGGTTCAGGTTCACAGTTTTTCTGATTCAGTTTGGTTCAATTCTAGAAAGTGGGTTTTGTGATAACAGAGTTTGTTAACCCTGAAATGAGGGAAAGAACTGGGTTTAGTCTGGTACTTTACTGTGAAAGAACTGGGTTTAGTCTGGTACTTTACTGTGAAAGAACTGGGTTTAGTCTGGTACTTTACTGTGAAGGAACTGGGTTTAGTCTGGTACTTTAATGTGAAAGAACTGGGTTTAGTCTGGTACTTTAATGTGAAAGAACTGGGTTTAGTCTGGTACTTTACTGTGAAGGAACTGGGTTTAGTCTGGTACTTTACTGTGAAGGAACTGGGTTTAGTCTGGTACTTTAATGTGAAAGAACTGGGTTTAGTCTGGTACTTTAATGTGAAAGAACTGGGTTTAGTCTGGTACTTTAATGTGAAAGAACTGGGTTTAGTCTGGTACTTTACTGTGAAGGAACTGGGTTTAGTCTGGTACTTTACTGTGAAGGAACTGGGTTTAGTCTGGTACTTTACTGTGAAGGAACTGGGTTTAGTCTGATACTTTAATGTGAAAGAACTGGGTTTAGTATGGTACTTTACTGTGAAGGAACTGGGTTTAGTCTGGTACTTTACTGTGAAAGAACTGGGTTTAGTCTGGTACTTTACTGTGAAGGAACTGGGTTTAGTCTGGTACTTTACTGTGAAAGAACTGGGTTTAGTCTGGTACTTTAATGTGAAAGAACTGGGTTTAGTCTGGTACTTTACTGTGAAAGAACTGGGTTTAGTCTGGTACTTTACTGTGAAAGAACTAAAAGTTTGTTGAACCTCCTTTCTGAAAAAAACCCTGGATCATCAGACCATGAAGTCCTCCACAGTCCACTACAGTTACTAATCTGACTTTCAGATTTTTATCACTAAAATCTTTCATATAAAAGACTTAAAAGTTTGTTTTAGGGTTAGGGTTAGGGTTAGAGTTAGAGTTAGAGTAGGGTTAGGGTTAGAGTTAGAGTTAGAGTAGGGTTAGGGTTAGAGTAGGGTTAGGGTTAGAGTTAGAGTAGGGTTAGGGTTAGAGTTAGGGTTAGAGTTAGGGTTAGAGTTAGAGTTAGGGTTAGGGTTAGAGTTAGGGTTAGAGTTAGGGTTAGAGTTAGAGTTAGGGTTAGAGTTAGGGTTAGAGTTAGGGTTAGAGTTAGGGTTAGAGTTAGGGTTAGAGTTAGGGTTAGAGTTAGGGTTAGAGTTAGGGTTAGAGTTAGGGTTAGAGTTAGGGTTAGGGTTAGAGTTAGGGTTAGGGTTAGAGTTAGGGTTAGGGTTAGAGTTAGGGTTAGAGTTAGGGTTAGAGTTAGGGTTAGAGTTAGGGTTAGGGTTAGAGTTAGGGTTAGAGTTAGGGTTAGAGTTAGGGTTAGAGTTAGGGTTAGAGTTAGGGTTAGAGTTAGGGTTAGAGTTAGGGTTAGAGTTAGGGTTAGAGTTAGGGTTAGAGTTAGGGTTATAGTTAGGGTTAGAGTTAGGGTTAGAGTTAGGGTTAACTTTGAGTTACTTGCCTTTAATATTTCAAACAAACGTAATAAATGTTTCGATGATCAGAAAAGTAAACAAAGTAAACATGTAAACAACAAACGGATCATTTTGGTGAATCGAAGAAAATAAAAATTCAGTTCATAGAATCTGAAAAAATGATGGAAGATGAAATCTGTGTGAAGATTGAAGTCAACAGGAAGAAGAACTAAGACTGAATGTTAAAGGAAATATAAATAATCAAGGAAAAGTAAAGTAGGAACGTTCAGTAAAAAATACTGCAAAAAAAACCTGGAAGTGTCAGCAGAGAGTAAAAATCAGTTTCAGAATAAAGGTGAAAAGGGAAATGATTGATAACAAAACCTTTTCTGTTAATTTTAGATTTTTGATTTATATTTTCTATATTCTATCTATATATTCTATACTCTCTATATCAAATATCCTATACTCTCTATATCTATATATCCTATACTCTCTATATCTATATATCCTATACTCTCTATATCTATATATTCTATACTCTCTATATCAATATATCCTATACTCTCTATATCTATATATCCTATACTCTCTATATCTATATATTCTATACTCTCTATATCAATATATCCTATACTCTCTATATCTATATATCCTATACTCTCTATATCTATATATTCTATACTCTCTATATCTATATACTCTATACTCTCTATATCTATATATCCTATACTCTCTATATCTATATATCCTATACTCTCTATATCTATATATTCTATACTCTCTATATTCTTCTATATCAGGTTTTTCTCTCAAACAGACACAAGAGTTTTTTTATTGTTTTGATCTCTGAACTGAACCGGGTTCAAACCGTCATCTGAACCTGGTCCTGGTCACCATAGTAACTAGTAGTTCTGCACATGCTCAGTAGAGCCAATCAGAACAAAGTTTCCTCGGTGGTGTCACGACTCCTGGTCCATGTTCTCCTGGACTTGGTACTTTTATTTTGACAGTCATCATAATAACAATCCAACTTGGTAGTTTTACACACACACACACACACACACACACACACACACACACACACACACACACACACACACACACACACACACACACACACACACACACACACGGCGTCCGGGGTTTGAAAGGTTATTGGCTGCCTGGCTGGAGCTCTCAGCCAATCCCACGCCAGAATTCACAGTTGGGATTTTCTGCATTGTTGCTGTGCAGAGAATCAGCAGCATGACCTACATTCATCCTCCACACACACACACACACACACACACACACACACACACACACACACACACACACACACACACACACACACACACACACACACACACACACAGGTGCAGAGCATGTGTGTGTGGCTCAAAGGCACAGCGGCAACAGCTTCATCAATACTTAATGTGTGTGTGTGTGTGTGTGTGTGTGTGTGTGTGTGTGTGTGTGTGTGTGTGTGTGTGTGTGTGTGTGTGTGTGTGTGTGTGTGTGTGTGTGTGTGTGTGTGTGTGTGTCGTCTCGTTGGATCTTCCTGTGAAGCTGAAACGGAGATTCATGATTTCAGCTTCCAGGAAGATCCTCTAGTTCTGCTGCTCGACTCAAATCAATAAACGTTCCAGAAAAGTTAGAACACTGAAGCTTCAGGCGTCAATAACGACGACAGCCGATCAATAAAACGGTCACAGAAGGTAAAACTGCAGTTTTACTTTTGAGGCCAAAACATGTTTTTCCCAAAAACTTGTTCTGAGTCAGATTATCATCTGTCAGATTATCATCTGACAGATTACATGACAGGAACTCAGATTATTTTCTGACGGTGACGTAACCCTGGAGTCCAGAGGCTGGAGGGGGCGGAGCCAGACGTGAAGACTGAGGCCACGTTTACACGTACCTGGGTTTTCACAATAAAACACATTTCCCCCTTTTCACTGACTTGGATCCACATATCCAGCAGGTCCAGAGCTGCTATGAGCAGCCAGACCTGCAGGGGGCAGTGTAGTGAGAAGCATGAAGCCATGATAGCCAATCAGAATCCTGGAAAAAAACATGACGTCATGAATTGTGATGTGAATCTCCAGCTCCCGTCTTTAGATGCAACCGGAGACACAGAGTTTATCCAGAGCTCCAGAGTGGGCGGAGCTTCCAGAGTCGCAGCTGCTTTATATGTAAATGAGCCCAAACGCAGAGAAATATCACCGTTTATTCAAATACCCAAGTACATGGAGCAGAGAGAGCAACACACACACACACACACACACACACACACACACACACACACACACACACACACACACACACACACACACACACACACACACACACACACACACACACACACACACACACACACACACACACACACACACACACACACACAGCAGAGAACAAAGAGCTCTAAACATCAACAACAGGAGAACACTGACGTTCTAGAGAACAGACCATCAAGTTGGATTGTTATTACGGTGACTGTCAAAATAAAAGCACCAAGTCCAGGAGAATACAGACTGGGAGTCATGACACCACGGAGGAAACTTTGTTCTGATTGGCTCTACTGAGCATGTGCAGAACCACTAGTTACCAGGAGCTCCACCGTCTCCAAGGAGACGAAGCACAGACGTTTTTAAAAACCCAAAACAAGCCAGAGTTTTGTTTTTCCGCTTGAGGCCGTTAACCCTCGATGTGCTGGCGTCAGAAACACCAACGGAACACAGCAGATTTGGTTCCACCAAATATTAAATCTGTTTCTGTTCCTTCATCCTCTAATCTCCCCCCTCCCCCTCCCCCTCCTCCTCTTCCTCCCCCTCCTCCTCCTCCTCTTCCTCCCCCAGATTGGAGGAATTAGAAAACGCCGCCTCAGCTTTGACACCTGGACGGACAAGAAAATGATGATGTCATGGCCCCGCCTCTTGACCTATAGCAACACCAACATGGTGGACGACCTGCTGCAGGGGCAGAAGCTGCTGATGCTTTAATGTTGATCCAACCTGAGGACAAGCAGGAGTCTCCGTGTCTTCTTCTGTCCCTGCTGTATTCCTGGAGCAGTCACAGCGCCCCCTACAGGCCTGGCAGATGTACTGCATCGTGTTGAGTAGTTGTCATGGTGTGGTGGACGCCAGGGAAGAATGGCGAGGAGACAAAAGATGGTTTTGTCTCGCGAGGACAGGGACTGTGTGTTTGTTAACTTCTGGAAGAAGATCCAAGATGGCGGCGAGCGTTGGCGTGGTCGCTGCTGATCAGTAGTTCCAGATCAATGAGAGCGATCAAACCCAAACCAGCCGATCAATTCTTCACCAGATGGAAACAGAATCATGGATTTTCTGTTTGTTTGTTTGTTTGTTTGTTTAAGAAACAAAACAAATGGCTTGTGTAACTCAGAGTTTGTGTAACTCAGAGTTTGTGTAACTCAGAGTTTTTGTCATTCAGGGTCTGAAGAGTTTCGTATCAAAACTACCTTCAATCTTCTTTTTGTCATTTTTGTGAAGTGAAATGTGATTTTAAAAATGTAAATATTCTACGAGCTGCTGAATCTAAAAGGATTCTATCTTGGTGATGAGCAAGTGTATCTGTATTTCTTATTTTGGTGTATTTGTAGTTTGTGTTTAAGCATATTAGTATTTTGGATTTAAGCGTATTTGTATTGTGTACTTCAGTGTATTTGCAGGAGACGTGTGGAGACGTCGGGCTGATGATGTAATCCAGACCCGACGGGGTTAAAGTGGCTTTGATTGAAGGTTTTGATGATTATTGGGATTTTGAAAAGCCACTTCCTGTCACATGACCTTGTTTTTTTACTGAAGAGTCGTCGCAGCTTCACTGAACGTGAGAAAATCCTCCAGATTAAATTAATCTGTTTAAGGCGTCATTGAGAGGTTTGGGTGGATGGAGAAGTTTCCCAGCGGCTCCTGAACGCATCACGATTTAATCCAAACTCAGTTTCTGCTTCTGATTGTTGATGAAATGTTGGTGAAACATCTTCTGACTAAAAGATTCTTTAGAGTGGAAATAAACCTAAACTGATGGGATATTTTATTACAATATTTGAGAGTGAATATTTATAAAGCCTCACATTATAAGATTTACCGACATGAGACCTGGAATATCATTTATTTTTCACTGAATAGAAAGTCACCATTAGTGAACCACATCTGGAACCGGAACCGGAACCGGAACAACAATGAGCTGAGGAGGAAATAGTCCCGTAAAGTTTCATTAATCAAATCATTTAATGTTTTTACTGTTTGTAGGAATAAAGTTTGTGATTTCAGAGTAAAAAACCTTTTAAAGCGTCTGAATGGACGACGATGGAGGGAGCAGCTCGCTGGACTCGTCTCCATGGAAACACACTTTTCTGAACCACTGCTCCTGGTCCTACACCTGGTCCTGGTCCTGGTCCTGGTCACCATAGTAACTGGTTCTTCTGCACATGCTCAGTAGAGCCAATCAGAACAAAGTCTGATCCGTGGTGTCACGACTCCCAGTTCATCTTCTCCTGAGGCCTGTACGACGAAGCTGGGTTTCTCTTATCCAGGTAACTTCAGGATTAACTCTGGTTTTCTCTTATCCAGGTAACGTCAGGATTAACTCTGGTTTTCTCTTATCCAGGTAACTTCAGGATTAACTCTGGTTTTCTCTTATCCAGGTAACTTCAGGATTAACTCTGGTTTTCTCTTATCTAGATAACTTCAAGATTAACTCTGGTTTTCTCTTATCCAGGTAACTTCAGGATTAACTCTGGTTTTCTCTTATCTCGATAACTTCAGGATTAACTCTGGTTTTCTCTTATCTAGATAACTTCAGGATTAACCCTGGTTTTCTCTTATCTAGGTAACTTCAGGATTAACTCAGGGTTTCTGTACTACGACTCGCTCACTTCTCACCAGGATAAATCACCATGGTAACTAACACTGAAAGTCTAACCTGCTCTGGAGCAGGATATGTTCTAGATAAGAGGTCAGAGCTCCGCCTCCTGACCAATCAGATCTCTTGGGAAATGCCCCGCCCATTCTTAAATGATGCTGATTGGTGGGCAGGTTCAGCTCTGAGCTGCAGCAGAGAGGAGAGGAGAAATTAATCCAGAACAATCTTTAGACATAATAAAATAAATCCTGGTCTCTGAGGCTTTGAAGGAGGTTCTGGTTCTGGTTCTTGACTTGTTCCAGGTCTGTTTATCTCCACGAGGGTTAATCTGGAATAATGAGGTTCATGATCACACCTGACAGAACTGCAGAACCATGAATTTATAGAACCAGAACTCCTCCTGTCGTCATGGTGATGAATTAATATTCCAACAGGAAACACAAGAGAACCTCAGAACCAGAACCAGTGATGGAGAATGTAAAGTAAAAGAAGATCAGTGAGGAAGTTCTGCCTGGAACCTTTCTGCTGGAATAAAGTGGAACTGAGTGATCACAGTGCTGTTCCTTTATATCACTGATCAATTAATCTGCTCTAATCTCACCAAGTCAGCATTAACAACGTGAACGCTCACACCTGGTCTGGGTGGAACCAGAGAGTTGAGAACCTGCTTGGTAGGAACGGTGATCTGGATCGTGTACATCTGGATCAGTTAACCAGGAAACAGAGAACCTGATATGTTGATCAGCTTCGTAGTCCAGGTCTCAGGACTTGGTACTTTTATTTTGACAGTCACCGTACTAACAATAAATATGGTGGTCTGTCCACGAGAATTTGTTTTAATGTTTAGAGCTCATTATTTTCATTCATGTGAATATTTTTGTCCCTTTGAGGAAAATCTAAATATTTCTCCTGATGAGCAAAATGAGCCTCACTGTGACACGCACGCGCAGCAGCACGTGGCGCAGGGTGGGACACGCGCGCGGCCACAACAACAACAACAACAACAATAAATCATCTGACGCTCAATCCCAATAATACAGATTATTTGTAGTTTTTTTAGAATAAAACCTCACCTGAGTGTGTGTGTGTGTGTGTGTGTGTGTGTGTGTGTGTGTGTGTGTGTGTGTGTGTGTGATGTCCTTACCTGGATCACCTGCGGCGGGCGGCTCCTCCAGTGTGTGCGCGAGTTCCCGGAGTGTGTGTGTGTGTGTGTGTGTGTGTGTGTGTGTGTGTGTGTGTGTGTGTGTGTGTGTGTGTGTGTGTGTGTGTGTGTGCGGAGCGCCGGATCGATGCACTGATCGCTGATTGGTGCAGGAAAAAAAAATATAGATCCGCTCCGCTGCGGGTTCACGCGAGCCGGAGGAGCGCGCGGCCGCGGCTGCAGACTGGATCGATCACGCGGGATCGATGCGGTGATCGGAGCTGCTCGTCCTCCATCATCCTCCTCTGCAGCGTGTGCGCGCAACCAGCAGCGTGAGGCGCGCTCACGAGCCCAGCAACACACCGCGGCCACGCGTACGCACACGCCCTGCTGGGTACGCGCATCCTGCCTCCAGCAACCTGAAGATTTTCACACACACACACACACACACACACACACACACACACACACACACACACACACACACACACACACACACACACACACACAGTTATGACTGGATGTCTGTCGCCACCTTGTGGTTCAACCTGGGATCACTGATCGATACTCGATATTGCTGACTGAGAATCCGCCTTTAGAGTCTAAACCAAGAAAAAAATAATTGCTTCTATGGCAAAATTTATTTTGGTTGCCATGGAAACAAGCCACCATGATTGATGTCATGTTTTGGCTCTGGTGACTGGAAGCAGTTTGAATTATGACCTGAAAAGTTTTCAAAGTAACGACAAACTATACTCATCATTGTTAAGTACAACTCTTGTACTTTAAAACTTCATCTGATTCCAACAGATGGTTAGAATGAACTTTCTTCTGTCGACACGTTAAACTGATCATTTCCTCTCGTTTGGAGATTAACGAGACGGAAGAGGATGAGTGGATCATCAGCTGCGTGTGAAGAGGATGAGTGGATCATCAGCTGCGTGTGACGAGGATGAGTGGACCATCAGCTGTGTGAAGAGTGAGTGGATCATCAGCTGCATGTGAAGAGGATGAGTGGATCATCAGCTGTGTGAAGAGGCTGAGTGGATCATCAGCTGCGTGTGAAGAGGATGAGTGGACCATCAGCTGTGTGAAGAGTGAGTGGATCATCAGCTGTGTGAAGAGTGAGTGGATCATCAGCTGCATGTGAAGAGCATGAGTGGATCATCAGCTGTGTGTGAAGAGCATGAGTTGATCATCAGCTGTGCGAAGAGCATGAGTGGATCTTCAGCTGTGCGAAGAGCATGAGTGGATCTTCAGCTGTGTGTGAAGAGCATGAGTGGATCATCAGCTTTGTGAAGAGGACCATCAACTGTGTGAAGTGGGTGAGTGGACCATCAGCTGTGTGTGCAGGAGAGGACAGGAAGTGCAGTCAACACGGCTGGTAGAAAAAAGCTCTAAAAATCTTTATTGTTCCAGAGAATATTAAACATCTGGAGATCAAAGGAACGAGCCGACCAATCGGTGAGCTTCCTCACAACAGAAACCACAGAAGAAGAAATGATCTGCTGACAGTTGTTTAGAAAACAATTGAAAAAAAAACCCCACTAAAGATGCTACAGAAATAATTTACAACTGAGCTGGTTTAAGCCACGCCCTTCTTCTGCAGTGGCTCCGCCCACTGCCAGCACCATGACCTTTGACCTCTGAATGAGCCCAGAGAGAGAAAAGACTGCTAAAGTCTACATTCAACTTTAACTCAAATTTATTGATATCCATCAGAAGGTGAACTGCTTTTGGCTCCGCCCCTCGCTGTCTCCATGACAACAGGATTAAAAAACAGACGATTGGTGATAATGTACAAATATCCTACAAGTCTTTAGTTTGCCAAAGCCCCGCCCCCTCGCCATAGCAACTGGCAGCAGGGCGGCGATTCAGGCAGCAACCAATCACAGTCCTGGGAGAAGGCGGCTCCTCCTATTGGTCGGTTCTGAACTTCTTTGGTCCGGCGGGTTTACTGCAGACAGACAGACAGACAGTGAAGTTGACTTCCCTCTGCTCTGCTCCAAACTGATCGATAGATCAGCTATTGATCCAGGATAAAGTTCAATAAACTTGGTCTTCTTCCGTCACGAATCAAAGATCCTTTATTATCTGTTCTTCACTCTTTATGTACATGATTTTTATTTGTTTTATTATTTCCGTCTGAAATGAATGAAGTTTTATCATTAAATGATTATTTATCATGAACTCCTGCTGTGGTGGCGCCACCTGGAGGTGGAGACATGAAGCGCACCATTTTCAAAGTTGCTGTTTTCTACTGGTTTCTACTGTTTTCTACTGGTTTCTACTGGTTTCATGAGTGTTGTGTTCGGTAGGTTTGGAGCAGAGTAACTTTAAATTGCGAGTACTTATTCTCAGAGTTACTCTCTTACAAGTCTGGCGAGGCTCCGGGTCTCTTCACTGCTGGTTTGGCGTCTTTGCTGGTTTCTGCAGGAAACAGAAACATGAGAGGTCATGAGGGGTCATGAGGGGTCATGAGGGGTCATGAGGTCGAGTCTCCTCCCGAGACATTCTGCTGGTCCGGGACGGGTCTCACCCTGCAGCCACCGGACTTGCGTAGCCGGGCCGTAGCCCTTCTGGTTGCGTGCGGCGATGCGGAAGATGATGGCGGGCTTGGTGGTGAAGTCGATGTGGGCGTTGGCCAGGCTGGAGGCTTGGACCAGGCAGGACGGGGTGGGACCGCAGTAGACCCTCATGAAGGCCAGCTGGGCCGGACCCGAGGTCTGGCTGGACTGGATTGCCAGGTACACCGAGTACTCGGTGATCTTCCCCGATGTGACGGCCGGAGGCTCCCAGGTGAGCTGGGCCCCGTCCAGGTTCTGCGGGACAAAGAAGACCTGTTAGACCCGGCGGGTCCAGACAGGACCCAGGCCCTCCCACCGGTCCGGACTCACCTTGCTGATCTTGATGGCACAGGGGGCGCCGGGGAACCCGGGCAGACACGTCTTGAAGGCTGACACCTCGGAGAAGGTTCCACGGCCGCAGATGTTGATTCCCGCCACTCGGAACTTGTAGGCCGTTCCGGGCTGGAGCTCCACCTTCTTCATCCCACTGTAGTCCGGAACCAGACCCGAATCGTTCTGCGTGCACACACACACACACACACACACACACAAAACGTCACTGTCACACCACCACCAGAACCAACACAATCACCAGCAGAACCATCACAACCACCACCAGAATCAGCAGAATCACCATCACAACCATCAGGATCACCCTCGGAACCAACAGGAGCACCATCGGAACCAACACAACCACCACCAGGACCAACAGAATCACCAGTAGAACCATCAGAACCACTAGAAGCATGGTAGTAATAAGAGCAGTACTTTTTGCAGACGTTCTGCCGGGGGAGTTTTTCCAGACGCTACTGAGATCAATCAGGTGAAACGTGGAAACTATCAAAGTGATTTAAAATAAATAAATGATCATTGGACTGAAGTCAAACTAAAGTCATGTTCTTCAGCGAGCGAGACGAGGAACCGGCTCAGCTGAGGGTGGAGATGGAGACAGTTATAATCTATAATCAAATGATTCAATCACATTAAACACATTCAAAACAAAGAATCAAGAAGCATCTCAGTAATCAATAAAGGTTTACTTCAGTCGTTCTGGACTGTGTTCTCTGGTGATAGCACATCTAAATACTGCAGAACCACTATCAGTTCTACCAACAGAACCAAGGATCAGTCATCAAACACAAATTCACTTTGCTTAAAATTAAAATTCACTGATCTACAATTTCAAACTGGTGCCGTTTGAAAAGTGTTGTATAAACCGTCATCAGAACCATCGGTACTACCATCAGAACCATCGGTACTACCATCAGAACCATCATTTTTGTCATCAGAACCATTTGTACTACCATCAGAACCATCGGTTCCGTCATCAGAATCATCGGT
Organism: Lipophrys pholis; assembly: GCF_963383615.2. Taxonomy (NCBI): domain Eukaryota; kingdom Metazoa; phylum Chordata; class Actinopteri; order Blenniiformes; family Blenniidae; genus Lipophrys; species Lipophrys pholis. Next base: position 32,804,369 of record NC_137630.1, on the reverse strand, counting down.
ACTACCATCAGAACCATCATCAGAACCATCTGTACTACAATCAGAACCATCTGTACCGTCATCAGAACAATTGGTACCATCATCAGAGCCATCGGTACCACAATCAGAACCATTTGTACTACCATCAGAAACATTGGTACCGTCATCAGAACCATCGGTACCATCATTAGAACTATCAGAACCATCGGAGAGCGGACTGCTGCTCCATCACCACTGATTCAATCTGATTTATAAAACCTGGTTCTGGAGGTCCAGTGGTTTGATGTCGTCACACAAAGACAACACGAGAGACCAGAAAAGGTTTGTCGGGTCTTACCTCGGCCATGTCGTCGTCATCGTAGGGGACGTAGTAATGCGTGACCACCATGTTGGTGACTTTGACGATGCCGACGTCGAACCACTGACTGTCCTTGGCAGGGGGCTTGACCTGGACCCTCTGCTTCTGCAACACACACTTACAGTTAGCCTGCTGCTAGCGCCACGTTAGCGTGCCGGCGGTGACGTCTGGGCTCACCGCGGCGCTCGCCGCCAGGCCGTTGGTCACCTCCGTCAGCGGGGCGGGGCCAGAGGCTGCGGGGGCTTGGATCTTCACGTGACCCGTCGTCAGCGTGGGGCCGAACGTGCTGGCCAATCGGGCGACGGCGCTCGTCACCGCTGATGACGTCAGCTCCTGACCGTTGCTCTCAGCCGCTGGGTCGTTGAGGCTGTCTGCTGGAGCAAGGCCCTCTGGGAAACAGGAAGTTAAAGACACACGGAGGGTGATCCGTTTGATGGAAGATCCTCCCCTGAGAGCAGGAGGTGGTTACCATGGTAACCACCCGTGTAGGATTAATGTTACAGAGCATCCTTCACTAACTGGTGTGTGTGTGTGTGTGTGTGTGTGTGTGTGTGTGTGTGTGTGTGTGTGTGTGTGTGTGTGTGTGTGTGATTAGATGTGAGGCTGTACCTGTGGGGAGGCTGCTGTGTTGTGTTTCAGTTTCTGGTTGGGGAGTTTCCTGCAGCTGCAGCTGCAGCTGCTGCTGCTGGACCAGCGCAGCGAGTTCCTGCTGCGTCAGGACAATGGGGATGGACTGATCCATGGCGTCGCTGCCATCGCCTGCAGGTACACATACACACACACAATGAAACATGGCGGAGTCGCGGCTCTACGTGAGACGGAGCCGCCAGAGTCTCCGATCGTCTCACCGATCTGTCCCGCCGCCTGCAGGACGGCCTGGATCGTCGCCTGCTGAGCTGCCTCATCTGTTGCTGTGGCAACGGCCAGCTGCTCCGCAGTCAGTCCCGTCACCATCAGGGTTGTCGTCCCGGAAACCGCCTCACCTCCGTCCCCTTCTGATGACATCAGCTCCTGAGGAAGACCGCTGTCTGAGGACGCCATCTGAGGGCGGGGAGGGAACTGGTCAGGGGATTAACCAATAAGGACTCATGACAGCCCAGCTCCAGGTTGCTGGTTCAATCCCCATATTGCCCGTCCACAAAGCTTTTATTCATGAAGACTGAGAACTAGTGTTCGTTATGGCTGAGTGAGTTTATCTGCAGGAGAATAGTGAACGTCAATGGAATGTCCGCATTGAGTGTGTGTGTGTGTGTGTGTGTGTGTGTGTGTGTGTGTGTGTGTGTGTGTGTGTGTGTGTGTGTGTGTGTGTGTTACCTGAGCCGCTGCCTCGCTGCCCTCCAGGTGAACCTGTAACACTGCGGCCGCTGAAGACATCCCATGGTCTGCTTGGCCGTCTGTCTGCATAGGCTCCACACCCTCGTCAGCTGCTATGGAAACCATAGAAACCTGAGCCCTGTCGTCTCCGACCAATGACGAGATCTCCTGCAAAAACAGCAGGTTGATGACTGTGTTCCCATGGTTACGGGTGTGGTCTTTAGGTCGTCCCTCACAGGTATGGAGGGTCCAGGTGTAGGCGTGGCCTGTGTCACCGTGGTAACAGCTCTGCTCTGATTAGTTGCAGCGGTGGAGGAGGCGGGGTCAGAGGAGGAAGAGGAGGGGTCTGAGGAGTCTCCCTGCTGGCCGTCTCCGCCCTGCTGAGCTGCACACAGAACAGGAGGTGAGTGTTTCCAGGATGAAGACCTCATGGCCCAGGTGGGAGGAGCTTACCTGTAGCTGTGGTGGCCGTATTGGTGGTGCCGGTCTCGTGAGTTTCACAGGGAGGATTTGAGCACACCTGAATTTTAAAAAGCTGCTGTATTAATCTGGGAAGACACACATTTAATCAATCCCAGCTCACCTGTCCAGGTGTTAGCTCACCTGTCTGACTCCTCCCACTCCAGATGTTGTGGTAGTGTTGGTGGTTCCGGTATCGTGGGTCTCACAGGGAGGGTTTGAACACACCTATATTTGAAATGATCTGCTTTAAAAATCTGGTGAAACACATTTAATCAATCCCAGTTCACCTCTCCAGATGTTCACTCACCTGTCTGACTCCGCCCGATCCAGCTGTGGTGGCTGTGTTGGTGGTGCTGGTCTCGTGAGTTTCACATGGAGGGTTTGAACACACCTGAAAACAAAAACCTAGAATATTGATCATGTTTACACACATTTAATCAATCCCAGCTCACCTGTCCAGGTGTTAGCTCACCTGTCTGACTCCTCCTACTCCAGCTGTAGTGGTGGTGTTGGTGGTTCCGGTCTCGTGGGTCTCACAGGGAGGGTTGGAACAGGTGTTTCCTCCGTTCACGCTGACAGCAGGCGGCGCCGACGGCTGGTCTGAACTCAGCTGATAAAAGAGAAAGGAGGCGGTGTTGGCCATAGAGCCCTGAGAGCGCCACCCAGTGGAGGGAGGACTTGACTTGAATGCAGAGCAGGTGGTGGTTGGAGCGACGGGCTCACCTGCGGCTCTCGGTTCATACTGGCTGAGGCCACGGTGGCAGTGTTGGTGGTTCCAGTCTCGTGCGTCTCGCATGGTGGGTTGGAGCAGACCAACGTCACTGCAGCGTCAATAAAAACAGCTGATCAACACCCTCAAACACTGAAGCTGCGCGCCGCAGCCTCACACACGGGGTTTTCTGTACCTGCTGTAGCGTCTCCTCCATCTCCCTCTGCAGTCGTAGTCGTGGAGGTACTCGTTGTACTGCCGGGATCCTCTGAAGTAGGAGACGCCATGAAGGAGACGGGGAGATCCTGAACCAGTGGCTGAGCCTCGGCTCCGCTCGGAGTCGTGATCAAAGTTACCTGCAGAGAGGAAACACTGCATTACAGCACTCACAGGTCTGCAGTATAACCACAGTACTACTCTGAAAGAAGTACTACAGAACTGTATATCAGGAAGAAAAGCTGCAGTCCAGTCACGGAACCACAGATCCACTGTGCTGGACTGACCGAACTACAGCCGCAGTACCTGTTTGGGTCCTGTACCAGCAGTGGTCGCTGTGGCCACCTGGCTGGCCAGTGTGGCGATGGTTGCCAACGAGGTGATGGGCGTAGCCAGGGAGGCGTTGGCTGAAGAGGCGGCTCCTCCTGACACACTTCCTGTCACCGTCCCCAGACTGGAAACACCTGCAGGGACAAAAGCACAGAAACACCTGTAGCATCTGTTGGAGCTCACGTGAGAGTGACACCCGAGGAGCACATGTCACTGGCGTTTACCTGTGGTTCCCTTGACAACCAGCGTGGTGACGGTGGGCTTGGCGCCGACAGCTCCCGGTGACACCAGGCGGACTCCGCTCATCGGGACGGTCCGGAGGATTGTGCCTGGCCCACCTGGAGCACCCTTCAGTACCACCTGAAGCACAGAACATCACGTCAGGGCCGACACTACAGTGTGTGTGTGTGTGTGTGTGTGTGTGTGTGTGTGTGTGTGTCTTTACTGTACCTGTGTGAGCCCCTGCTGACCAGCTGCAGATATTTTGGGGATTGTGGTGAGGATTTTCCCTGCTGTTCCTGGAGTCACCATCTTGGTGGTGAGGATTGTGATTGGACTGTTTCCCCCTGCAGGACGCAGAGCTTCACTCAGTCAGTCAGACACGGTCCAGGTGTGTGTGTGTGTGTGTGTGTGTGTGTGTGTGTGTGTGTGTGTGTGTGTGTGTGTGTGTGTGTGTGTGTGTGTGTGTGTGTGTGTGTGTGTGTGTGTGCCGTACCAGCCCCGCCCTGCAGCGCAGACATGGGGATGGTCTTTATGATGGTGGTTCCTGGTTTGGAGGTTGTGGGTGCGACGCCCAGGATGGTGGGTTTGGATGTGGCGGACCCGGCCTGCGCCGTGCTGAGGATGGTGGTCTGCTTCCCGTCTGCAGAGGACACCAGCTTCAGGATGGTGCCTGCAGGCAGAGCGCCCTTCGTCTGAGAGGAAGAGGAGGAACATTAAACCGTTGAACAGGTTTGTGATCCGGACCGGTCTGGATTGGGGTCTACCTGGAGGATCTGAGTGACGGGGTTGCTCCCAGCCTGCCCGGTAATGGCTCCACTCTGGAGTTGCTTGTTCTGGACCATTGACACCACCTTCCCAAGGTTACCAAGGTTACCAAGGTTACCAAGGTTACCAAGATTACCAAGGTTACCAAGGTTACCAAGGTTACCAAGGCTACCGATCTGAAACAGAGGTAGAAGTAAACATCCAAACCCTTCATGGTGAGTCTGAACCGACCAATCACATTAAATTAATATTTCAAAGCTCCCACCAAGGTCCCGCCTCCACCCACACTCAGTGGACTGTTAACCAGAGTGATGGTCTTTGTGACTCCGCCCACCATTGTGGTGACCACCTGAGCCTGCTGGGAGACTGTCACTGTGCCCGACTTGTGGACCGTGATGATTGGGCGGGTGGGAGTCCCGGGGGTGGAGACCATGGAGGCCCCACCCACCTGAGCGGCCGCTGTTTTTAACATCCGAGTGGCCGGGTTGCTCACCTGCGAGAGGAACAGACAGGTGAGGCAACAATCTGTTTCAGTGGACTGAGGAGAACATCAATACATTCAACCATTTTGTATCCAAACTTTCCACATTAAAAGCTTTCAATGTTAATGTGATTATAACTTTGTGATCAGACACTCAGACCTGGTCGGTGTCATTATGGTGTAAGCAGCGCTGGGCGTTGAGCTAACGCAGACGTGCTAACCTGGATGCTATCGTCTCCCTGCCAGTCACACACTTGACGAAGTCAACAACAATTAAGTTGGACACCATATTTACAATCAGCAGCAGTTTCCTGAGTTCAAGAAGAGTTGTAGAAGTTGGTCCACATTCAACCAGGGTTGGTTTTCTTTAAGACAGTCTGAGACATGGCTAACGGAACCGCCCAGAGCTGACGGCTTCTCTCCGTGTCAAGCTGTGTGAGGTTTGAACTCTGGATGAGCCATAAAGCCCAATTCGTACTTCAAGCGATACACGAAGGACATGTGTTGCTGTGAACCTCCTGCACCATCCTCTATCAACGCTACGTCACCTCTTTAGCATGTAGCATCGCTGGGGTGTGAGCCTGAAACTCTTTAGCATGTAGCATCACTGGGGTGTGAGCCTGAAACTCTTTAGCATGTAGCATCGCTGGGGTGTGAGCCTGAAACTCTTTAGCATGTAGCATAGCTGGGATGTGAGCCTGAAACTCTTTAGCATGTAGCATAGCTGGGATGTGAGCCTGAAACTCTTTAGCATGTAGCATAGCTGGGGTGTGAGCCTGAAACTCTTTAGCATGTAGCATCGCTGGGGTGTGAGCCTGAAACTCTTTAGCATGTAGCATCGCTGGGGTGTGAGCCTGAAACTCTTTAGCATGTAGCATCGCTGGGGTGTGAGCCTGAAACTCTTTAGCATGTAGCATAGCTGGGATGTGAGCCTGAAACTCTTTAGCATGTAGCATAGCTGGGATGTGAGCCTGAAACTCTTTAGCATGTAGCATCGCTGGGGTGTGAGCCTGAAACTCTTTAGCATGTAGCATCGCTGGGGTGTGAGCCTGAAACTCTTTAGCATGTAGCATCGCTGGGGTGTGAGCCTGAAACTCTTTAGCATGTAGCATCGCTGGGGTGTGAGCCTGAAACTCTTTAGCATGTAGCATAGCTGGGATGTGAGCCTGAAACTCTTTAGCATGTAGCATAGCTGGGATGTGAGCCTGAAACTCTTTAGCATGTAGCATCGCTGGGGTGTGAGCCTGAAACTCTTTAGCATGTAGCATCGAAGGGTGTGAGCCTGAAACTCTTTAGCATGTAGCATAGCTGGGATGTGAGCCTGAAACTCTTTAGCATGTAGCATAGCTGGGATGTGAGCCTGAAACTCTTTAGCATGTAGCATCGCTGGGGTGTGAGCCTGAAACTTCCGTCCATCGTCTTTAGTGGTATAAGACGATATATAAAATTGTCGCCCAAACAAAACGAAGCATCATCAGAACAATTGTGACACCTGGTCAATGGGAATAGATTGTTGTTGGGTTACATGTTTCATTATCAGTGTTGCATTGTGGGTAATGTCGTGCTCAGAATCGTACCACGGTGACGGGCGCAGCCACTTTAACCGGCAGACTGCCGGTTCCTGGACTGACAGCCACCGTCTTCACGATGGTTGCTCCTGCGGGAACGTTCAACATGGTCGCCGTGGACGGAGGAATCTTCTGAGTCGCTGCTGCAGCCGCAGCCAGCGCCGCCATGCCGCTCATCTGAGGGCTGCTGCCCATTGGCTGAGAGTAGACAGGGAAAACGGGTTTCATAGCAACATGTCAGTTTGCAAGCAGTCACTGGGACACGGTGGTGTGACGTGAGGATCCGTTTACCGTCTGAGCAGGTACCACCATACGGACACCGGCAGGAAGCGTTGCCATAGAAACCGGAGATTTGGGTGTGGCCTGTCTCACTGTGACAATGGAGGCTCCGCCCGCAGCGCCTGGAGCCGCTGCCACCTTCAGGACCGCTGCAGAAACAGCAGACAGGTGAGCCTACGACATTTTTCACCTTCTCCACCTGCACAAGATCAGAAACCCACCTGGAGACTTGGCAGCAGCAGCCAATGGATTTCCAGGAACCGAGGCCGTGGGGGCGAGGACCCGAGTGATGCCAGACAGCGGGACTGTCTGATTGGCCAGTGTTGCTGTGGCAGACGCAGCACTCTTCGGGGAGCTGGCGCCGGGTGTGGCGATGGGGATGGGGGCAGGACTGGAGGCAGGTGAGGGGGTCGCAGGCGTGACTGGAATGTCGTACTTCTGCAGCTGCAGCAGGTAGGTATCGGCGGTCTGAGACGGGCCCCAGCTGACCTCCAGGGAAGTGGTGTTGGCTCGGACCAGCTGCACCCGAGACGGGGCGCAGGGACGCGCTGAAGATGAACAGGTGATGACAGGTGAGGAGAAGCCACAGCGACAGACAGGTAGACGTCCGACAGCAACAGCTCTCACCTGTCTCCAGGTACCACAGGTCCTTGCAGCACACCTGGTTGTTCCAGGCCTTCCTGTATCCGTCTCTGCCGCTCCAGATGTAAAGTCTGGAGTTGATTGCGACGCTGCAGTGTCCCGCTCGAGCTCTAGGGAGGTTCTCCTCCACCACGTCCATCAGAACCGTCTCCCAGCACATAGAGTCTGCACACACACGGCAACACACACTGATGTTCACAGCAGCCCTTTGAGGCTCTGCTGTGTGTGTGTGTGTGTGTGTGTGTGTGTGTGTGTGTGTGTGTGTGTGTGTGTGTGTGTGTGTGTGTGTGTGTGTGTGTGTGTGTATACCCAGGTTGAGGCAGGCTAGTGTGTTGGTGCACTTCCACTCCTTTTCGTGAGTTGCTGCTTTGACGTCGTCCATCACCAGCGGGACCCAACCTCCGAACACGAACATCCTGACGACCAGAGGGACAAAGATCAGCACAGGCACCTACAGCTGTGTGTGTGTGTGTGTGTGTGTGTGTGTGTGTGTGTGTGTGTGTGTGTGTGTGTGTGTGTGTGTGTGTGTGTGTGTGTGTGTGTGTGTGTGTGTGTGTGTGTGTGTGTGTGTGTGTGTGTGTGTTTTCATACTTGTTGTTGATGGTGGTGGCTGAGTGCAGGCTGCGCGGAAGAGGCGGCGAGCCATTCAGGGATGGTTTGCTCCACACCAGTGAGTCTGTGACATCATCAAAAGAGGAACCAATCAGGATTGAGGGTGGGGGTGGGGGGGTTGAGGTGTAGCGGGAGCCTTACCGATGTCGAGGACCCACAGGTCTCCCAGCCGGCAGCCACTCATCCCACCGTAGATGATGAGCTTGTTGGCGCTGCGGCCGCTGGTCACCACCGCCGTGTGGCTCTCCCTGGGGGGCGGAGACGGACCGGATGTGGGCGGGATCTCCCAGCCGACCACACTGGAGCCCGGCCGCAGCTCCAGACAGTACAGGTCATTCAGGTACCTGGGGGGTCAGCGGAGAGCACGCTCAGACCACAGTGACTGACCAGATTAGAGATAAATCTGATCGTCTTCGAAAATACAATCAAAACAGTTTCACGGTTTCTTGTTGTAGATTAACATCATGTTCAAAGCGAGCAAAAAAACTGTTTGAAAGACAGAAAAGTTTGAAAAGTTAAAAACTAGTCCGATAAAATCCAGATCCAGTGAAAAACACCAGAACTAATCTTGGTTTGAAACGAGAGAAATGTTAATTGCAGTTTCAGAATAAGTTGAAAAAGACAGAAAGCCGAAATGTCTCCTGAACTTCCATTTATTATTTCGCTTTATTCAACTCGGTCACTTTGGGTTTTGGAACGAGGGATCGAATGTTGCTCTGCAGTTTCTATGAATGTGTGTGATTCCGAATGCTGATGGGACGTAAACGTTTGGTAAAGAGTGACGAAGAGCTGAAGAGCATCTTATGAGGTTCCTCCTACCTGGGGATGTTGTTTTTAGGATCTTCGCTGTCATTGGCCAGTCCTCCGAACAGGTAGCACCGGCTGCCAATCAGAGAGAAGCTGTGTCCAAGGCGCGGGCAGGGCAGAGGGCCGTTTTTCGGCGCTTTGGCCTTCAGACGCTTCCACTCCCAGCGGCTCGCCTGAAATAGTTACACAGTGTTGAGACCAAGCGGGAGGCAGGATGGCCACGCCCCCCCGCAGTGACATCACTGACCTGCAGCTCGTACAGGTCGTTGCTGTACTTGCCGTACTCCACCATGCCTCCGAACACCAGCAGCCGGGTCCCGTCGCACACAAAGCCATAGGCGGCGCAGCCGGGGGGGATGTCGCCACGCACCGCAGGGATGAACCACTGGTTGGTGGCTGCACGACGGAAACAGATGGTTCAGCCCGCACGCTGCCAGACAGTCACATCGGAACAGCCTTCCTGATATTTCAAAGACCCCTCCATCCAGAGGGGTTGCTCTTTTCACTGGTTTTAACTTTTTGAAAAAGGCTCCACAGGCGGAACCTTTGAAAAGCACTCGGCTCCATGGACGTAGAAACAAGTGAAAACAAACACTTACGCTGGTCCTGGACACCACATTGGTGCTCAGTAGAGCCAATCAGAACAAAGTTTTCTCCGTGGTGTCATGACTCCCAGTCCATATTCTACTGGACTTCGTACTTTTATTTTGACAGTCATCATAATAACAATCCGAGTTGGTGCTTTTATTTTGACAGTCATTGTAATAACAATCCAACTTGGTGGTTTTATTTTGACAGCCGTCGTAATAACAATCCAACTTGGTGGTTTTATTTTGACAGTCATCGTAATAACAATCCAACTTGGTGGTTTTATTTTGACAGTCATCGTAATAACAATCCAACTTGGTGGTTTTATTTTGACAGTCATCGTAATAACAATCCGAGTTGGTGGTTTTATTTTGACAGTCATCGTAATAACAATCCAACTTGGTGGTCTGTCCACTAGAATGTTCTCCCAGTGTTCATGTTTAGAGCTCATTGTTCTCTGCTGCATGTGTGTGCGGTTTCATTACAAAAACAAACAACAGCACCAACTAATGGTCTGCCATGGTAACAACATCACTTTTAGTGCTTCTGCAATTTCCGTAGAATCGGACATCATTTTTAAAACGTCGCTCTGTAAAGACAAAATCATTCTGAATGGAAAATGCAAAAAATACATATATTTTTTAATTTGTTTTGTAAATGTGGTCTGATGCCTCCAAACTGCTCCAGAGTCTCAGCAGGTCCTTCCTGTTGACATCAGACCTCGACCCGTTAACAAGAATCCCCCCAGGGAGCATCTTTGATTCTGACAGGGTTTTTCTGTCAATCCATTTTCATGCTTAAGTTAGCCACCATTAAATCTTTTTATTTATATATTATATATATATATAATTATCTACTTATATTTGTTCATACAAATTTGTATTCTGACTTGTTTGATATTTTAACATTTTGTTCTATTTACTCTGTTGCATTCTGTGTGGAATGAATTAATTTCTATTCTATTAATTGTCATTACTATATTAAATTATTCTGCAGAACTCAAATAGACCTGCACAAACTGCAAAGTCTCATTTACTTTTAAATTTAGGAACATTTCATATAATCTAACCTGGATTAAATTATATTCTATTCACGTTTGTTGTTATTTTTGCCGTTTGTTTATTTGGCGTGCTGCAGGGAAGGGGGCGTGGCTCAGTGACGTCAGTCGTGTTTTCAGTAAAAACGCGCCATTTCTCTCTGCGTTCCATCCGCTCAGTTAGCCACCTACTAGTTAGCACGGTGCTAACAGCGTTAGCACGATGCTAAGCGCTGCGGGCCGCTCTGGTAGCCGGAGGCTAAGCTACCCCCGTAGGCTAAACTCCACCACGACGACCGCCGCACTTTAGCACACAACACTGAATAAAACCACGAACCTAATGATTCGAGCTACTTAGCAGTTAGCTGGTAGCTTTTAGCTTCCACTGAGCATCGCAATAAGCAGCAGTGACCGGGCCTCACACATTCTTACACAAATTACCAATGAATCTGAATTAAAGGGCAGACTCGAACCTGTGTTGTAGACGTGAAGTTCGTCCACGATGCCTTCGTTCCCTCCGCCAAACACCACCATCAGCTCCTTGATGGCCACGGCCCGGTGCCCGTGCCGGGGCCGCGGCACCGGCCCAGTCCAGCCCAGGACGCGCTTCCAGCGGGGCTGCAACACCACGGGGGTCATGGCTTCGGACGCCATAGCTGCTCAGACGACAATGCCCACTTCTGCGGGTTTTGGAGCCGCGGGAATGAAATGAGGCGCAGTTTAGTCGTGTTCAGGAAGCAGTTTAAAGTCACAGCTGGGTTAGCATTAGCCTGCTAACTAGCGACAGCGCTAACTAGCCGGCTAAGTTGAAGAAGCTCTGCGGCTCAACGGCTTCTGTTAACCGGACAAAGAGCCGCTCTGCAGGCTGCAGTCCTCCAGTCCAGTCTGTTTTCAACACTCAGAATAACACACCCTCCTTCGGAACACCGGCTGCTGGCGGCGCCGGGGAGCGTTGTGATGCCGCCGCTAACTAGCCCGAACACTGCAGCGAACGATCCGCCATTTTGGCTCTAAGCAGAGTCGGTGAGGAGCCGCCGGTAGCCGTCCGTGCTAACGGAAACAAAAGGCGCTTCCAGCCGCGAATGGCTGCGCGAAGTCGCTGCTGCAGGCACCGGGGGCCAGGGCTCGGCCCGGGCGCGGGAGGCTCGGTCAAGGCGGGGGAGGCTGCTGTCAGACGTGCAGAACCGCGGGTCTGTGCACCGGGATGGGAGCCGCCATCTTGCTGCTAACAGCAACCAAACACAACAGACGGAAAGCCGCGGGAAATGGCAGCTAGGCGGCTAACGGCTAACAGGCGGCTCACAGACAGACCGCAGTTAACAGACCGATAACAGACTGACAGACGTCTTCCAGACCGATCATGTTCATCATGTTAAACAAACACGAATTTGTGCGTTGATATTTATATATTTTTAATATATTGTGAATCATTTGAATTAATCCGCAAAATCTAAAACTACTTAAAATTGTCTGTTGTGTGTTTATCGGCTTAACAATATATATTTTTAAAGACTTTAAAAATGAACTATTTCAGAATTGTTGAAAAAAGCTACATTATTCTTTTATAGTTTTCACTTAATACTTGAATATAATAGTATTTTTCCATTTTTCCTTCTGCTACATTTTATATTAAAAATCCCACATTTCAGCAGCCTCACGTTGATTCACCACACATCCAGCAGGGGGCGGCAGAACGACACACTGAAGGTTTCTCACTTTATTGAAACAGTTCATGTTTAAAAACAGTTTATTGACTCTAAAATAAAAAGTGTTTAAAAGGGTTTCACGAGACTGAAAGAAGAAGAGCAGTGGATGTTCTGTCAGCAGACGTCCGAGCGTCGGTTCCTCAAACTGTAACGGCGCTGAAAAGAGTCCAGAAGAATCAGGATGAATAAAAACAAACAAACATTCAGAAACACAAAACTAAAGCTTAATGCCAGTCAACTGCTAAGAACTTACTGATCCTGAAAATGTTCAACATGGAAAGAAATTCATTAGTTTTTATCCCAAAGATTTGAATTGTATCTTTTAAATATAGATTTAAACTTCACGACATTTTGAAAATATTAGATGTCCACAAAATATTTATAAATTGAGACTGAAAACAGAATGTGTTGAAATCGTTAAAGTAAAATGGTGACGAGCAAAAGGAGACTTAGATTTAATCTTAAACATTTTAATGGAATTTATAACTGAAATGTGTTGATTCAGTTTTCTACATTCGTGAAGATTTTAAATGCGGACGCCCCGATACCTCACCTACTGTACGCCCCGATACCTCACCTACTGTAGGCCCCGATACCTCACCTACTGTAGGCCCCGATACCTCACCTACGGTACGCCCCGATACCTCACCTACGGTACGCCCCGATACCTCACCTACTGTAGGCCCCGATACCTCACCTACTGTAGGCAGGCCCCGATACCTCACCTACTGTAGGCAGGCCCCGATACCTCACCTACTGTAGGCAGGCCCCGATACCTCACCTACTGTAGGCAGGCCCCGATACCTCACCTACTGTAGGCAGGCCCCGATACCTCACCTACTGTAGGCCCCGATACCTCACCTACTGTAGGCCCCGATACCTCACCTACTGTAGGCAGGCCCCGATACCTCACCTACGGTAGGCCCCCGATACCTCACCTACGGTAGGCCCCCCGATACCTCACCTACGGTAGGCCCCGATACCTCACCTACGGTAGGCCCCGATACCTCACCTACGGTAGGCCCCGATACCTCACCTACGGTAGGCCCCCCGATACCTCACCTACGGTAGGCCCCAATACCTCACCTACTGTAGACCCCCGATACCTCACCTACTGTACGCCCCCGATACCTCACCTACTGTACGCCCCCGATACCTCATCTACTGTAGGCCCCCGATACCTCACCTACTGTAGGCCCCGATACCTCACCTACTGTAGGCCCCGATACCTCACCTACTGTAGGCCCCGATACCTCACCTACTGTAGGCCCCGATACCTCACCTACTGTAGCATAGCGCATAGCGCAGCGGCTCTCTGCTTTAGCATGTAGCATGTAGCATGGCTCGGAGTTATGTGCTCAGCAGTTAAACTACTGAGCACATCGAGCTCACCCTGCTGGTGACCAAGTTGCTGGTGACCAAGTTGCTGGTGACCAAGTTGCTGGTGTTATATGAACTATCTTCCTCCTCCTCTTGATATTTTGTCAGAACATAATTTAATTCTGAAGAATCTCCAAACCGCCAATGTTGCTCGTCCTCGGTTGCGGGGATCTGGGGATCTGGTAAGAGTACTAGTACTCCAGTACTCTAGTACTCGGGGCGTCTCTACTTTTAATGTCAGATTGTTGAGCCTCACCTGTTTGTCCTCCACCAGGACACTGTAGACCAGAGGGGAGGCCCGGGACCTGGACTGGGACGAGGACCGGGACGGCGAGCGGGACGGGCCGGAGCGGCGAGGACCCCTGCCTGGGCTCCGCCTCCGCACTGTGGCATTGTGGGAAACGCTCTTCAGGGTGGAGTCAGCCTCTGAGCAGTTGATGGTGCTGCTGAGGACACTGTCGTCCCTCCAACCTGCACCCAGGACCAGGACCACGTCAGGACCAGGACCTGGACCAGGACCAGGACCAGGACCACGTCAGGACCAGGACCCAGACCAGGACCAGGACCATGTCAGGACCTGGACCACGACCAGGACCACGTCAGGACCAGGACCTGGACCAGGACCAGGACCAGGACCACGTCAGGACCCGGACCAGGACCAGGACCACGTCAGGACCTGGACCACAACCAGGACCACGTCAGGACCTGGACCACGTCAGGACCAGGACCCAGACCAGGACAGGACCCGGACCAGGACCAGGACCATGTCAGGACCTGGACCACGACCAGGACCACGTCAGGACCCGGACCAGGACCAGGACCACGTCAGGACCAGGACCCGGACCAGGACCATGTCAGGACCTGGACCACGACCAGGACCACGTCAGGACCAGGACCCAGACCAGGACAGGACCCGGACCAGGACCAGGCCCATGTCAGGACTCAGGGGGTGAGGGGGGGGGGGGGGGGGTGGGTTCTGACCGGAGAGAGAGAGGTGGGAGACGTCTGAAGGCGAAGACAACGTGCTGCACTCCTCCTCCTCCTCCTCCTCCTCCTCTTCCTCCTCCTCTCTTCTCCTCCTCCTCCTCTGAACAGTCGAACCATCAGAACTCTTCTCCTTCACGTTGGAGTAATCAGATTACAGAACCTCCCGGTGTCACATCACTTCTGCTCATTTAGACGAAACGTTTTGCTTCACAGGAGAAACTTTTAATCGACTCAGTTCTTCTGAGTTTAGGAGCGAAAATCTGTCGATTTTTTACTTTATTAAATAAATTCAGGAATTTTTTTTTTCTCATTAATTCAGAAAAAGTCCATTTTTATCTTTTCATGTGAAGCGACACACTCAGGCTGGTCGGTTCTCACCTCCACAAGCTTCGCTTCCTCTTCCTCTTCACCTTCATCCTCCTTCTTCCTCCTCTTCTTCCTCTGCTGCTGCTCCCCTAAACTCTCTGCACACAGACCAACCACTCACCTCGTTTCCACGGCAACGTTGAACTGAAAACGCATCGTTTGCGTTTCATGTTTACATGCTAACAATCTGAAAACAATGTAGTTTCCATGTTGGTCCACTAGTTGGTGCTGTTGTTAGTTTTAATACCTCTCTCTCTCTTACGGTGACTGTCAAAATAAAAGTACCAGACCAGGACGCCCCCCACTCCACCTGCGTGCTGCAGCGCCTCCTGCAGGCTGCGCTGAGTCTCCTTCAGCTGCTGCAGAACCTGCAGACTCTGCTGCATCGGGTCCCGGTACCAAACACACACCACCAGCAGAACCAGAACCCCCAGCGCCGCCATCACCCGCCGCAACACCGCCACATAGACGGCAAACACCTCCTGAGGACAGCGCAGGAAACATCGACCCCGGGTCAGGAGTGACCGCGATAAAGGCAGTGCAGGGTAGAGAGGGTGCAGTGGAGACAGGGGGTGCAGTGGAGACAGGGGGTGCAGTGGAGACAGGGGAGACAGGGGGTGCAGTGGAGACAGGGGGTGCAGTGGAGACAGGGGAGACAGGGGGTGCAGTGGAGACAGGGGGTGCAGTGGAGACAGGGGGTGCAGTGGAGACAGGGGGTGCAGTGGAGACAGGAGGTGCAGTGGAGACAGGGGGTGCAGTGGAGACAGGGGGTGCAGTGGAGACAGGAGGTGCAGTGGAGGCAGGGGGTGCAGTGGAGATAGGAGGTGCAGTGGAGATAGGAGGTGCAGTGGAAACAGGGTGCAGTGGAAACAGGGGGTGCAGTGGAGACAGGAGGAGGTGCAGTGGAGGAGACAGGAGGAGGTGCAGTGGAGGAGACAGGAGGAGGTGCAGTGGAGGAGACAGGAGGAGGTGCAGTGGGGGAGTCACCACTGACCATGTGTTGATGCTCTGGAGCTTCAGAGTTCATGACCAACTGGTAGATCTTCTTCTCCAGGTAGAAGTTAACACACACCAAACACAACAACAACAGCCTGGAAGACACAGCGCAGGGAGTAAAACCAGGAGCTACCGGCCTCTGGAAGGAGGAGCAGGAGGAGCAGGAGGAGGTGGAGGAGGAGGTGGAGGAGTCACCTTGCCCTGGAGGAGCGTCGGGTGGAGGTGAGCAGGTAGGAGGCGCAGAGCGCAGCAGCGTGGTAGCAGCAGGAGCTCAGACTGTGAGCCTCCATCAGCAGGAAGTTGTGCAGGAAGGACACTCTGTTAAAGAGCTCAGAGAGCGCCACCTGCTGCTCCCTGGAGGAACTGCTGAGCTCCGAGAAGACCGAGCGCAGACCTGACACACACACACACACACACACACACACTGTTGATAATATTTTTCCCTGCCACAGGTCTGTCAGTATGTTTGTCTGCTGTGTTACTTTACCCTCAGTGGAGTCTCTCAGGTTGGCTCTCAGCTCTTCTCCATTGGTCAGGATCTCCTGCTGTGCCTGTAAGGCCACACTCTGGGCTTCAATCAGGTCCTCAGCCATCTGCTTGGTAGACTCCAGCTTCTCAGCTACACCTGCAGAGCTCTCCGTCAGCCTGACACACACACACACACACACACACACACACACACACACACACACACACACACACACACACACACACACACACACACACACACACACACACACACACACACACACACACACACACACACACACACACACACACACACACACACACACACACACACACACACACACACACACACACACTTACAGTTACCTGTCCATGGTGCAGTTAGTTACAGTTACCTGTCCATGGTGCAGTTACAGTTACAGTTACCCGTCCATGGTACAGTTAGTTACCTGTCCATGGTGCAGTTACAGTTACAGTTACCTGTCCATGGTGCAGTTAGTTACCTGTCCATGGTGCAGTTACAGTTACCTGTCCATGGTACAGTTACAGTTACCTGTCCATGGTACAGTTACAGTTACCTGTCCATGGTGCAGTTAGTTACAGTTACCTGTCCATGGTGCAGTTACAGTTACCTGTCCATGGTACAGTTAGTTACCTGTCCATGGTGCAGTTACAGTTAGTTACCTGTCCATGGTGCAGTTAGTTACCTGTCCATGGTACAGTTACAGTTACCTGTCCGTGGTGCAGTTACAGTTACCTGTCCATGGTGCAGTTAGTTACAGTTACCTGTCCATGGTGCAGTTACAGTTACCTGTCCATGGTACAGTTACAGTTACCTGTCCATGGTGCAGTTACAGTTACAGTTACCTGTCCATGGTACAGTTACAGTTACCTGTCCATGGTGCAGTTAGTTACAGTTACCTGTCCATGGTGCAGTTACAGTTACAGTTACCTGTCCATGGTGCAGTTACAGTTACCTGTCCATGGTGCAGTTACAGTTACCTGTCCATGGTGCAGTTAGTTAGTTACCTGTCCATGGTGCAGTTACAGTTACAGTTACCTGTCCATGGTACAGTTAGTTACCTGTCCATGGTGCAGTTACAGTTACAGTTACCTGTCCATGGTACAGTTACAGTTACCTGTCCATGGTGCAGTTACAGTTACAGTTACCTGTCCATGGTACAGTTACAGTTACCTGTCCATGGTGCAGTTACAGTTACAGTTACCTGTCCATGGTACAGTTACAGTTACCTGTCCATGGTGCAGTTACAGTTACAGTTACCTGTCCATGGTGCTCTCTGCGCGGCTCTGCCAGGCGTCGGCCTGCAGGAACTGGCAGATGGCCTGAGTGTGGGTGAAGAACTCGGTGTAGGAGTGAAAGGCGGCGGCGTCCATTCCTGCCGTGCAGCTGCTGATCTCAGAGCCCTCAAGGCATGATGGGTAATCTCTGCCCGAGCTGTGGAGGTACATCACTTCATCAGGTTACACCCGGGCTGCAGGCCCCCGAGCTGCAGGCCCCCGAGCTGCAGGCCCCCGAGCTGCAGGCCCCCGAGCTGCAGTATCTGCAGTGGCCACACGGGGCACCGCTGACGAATCAATCAACTGTCATTAAAACCTGAAGTTGACGAACTTCAACCAACATTGATCAAAACTCAAAGTAAAGACCCGGAAAATACAAACAAACAAACAAACAAACAAACAAACAAACAAACAAACAAACAAACAACGCTGGTGAAGAAAGTCTTTCAGCTTTAAACAAGAACAGTGATTGTTGAAAATAAGTTTTAAAAAGTACTACTTCTATTTCACTCCAAACGTTTCTTTCTTTCTTCACGTTAAATATTTTCTTTGAAGATCAATTTACTTTATTACAATATTAAAAGTAACTGTAATCCATTACTTGCACCCTCATGATTCTGAACCCAGCACAGCAGACTACAAAGTGAGTAAAAAACTACCCGCACGTTACCTGCTCAGGTGACAGTGCGTGAAGCGCAGCGCGAGGCGGCTCTGCTCCTCCGCCGTCAGCCGCCGGCAGCGCGTGTCCAGGTGCTGCAGGGCGCGCGCCCAGCAGTCCCCGTATCGGGGCTGCGCCGCGAGGCCGCGCAGGCGCCGCAGCTGCAGCGCGCCGAGCTCCGAGTCCGGATCAGCTGGAGAACAGAATCCCGGAAGAACCAGAACCAGAACCACAACCAGCAGCGACCTGCAGGAGCCTGCACACGCCATCTTCACCTGTCTGCAAGCCGACCAATCACAGAGCCCCGTTTTGATCCGGTCAGAGGTCACGCGTAGGTCACGTGTCTGTGTCATTTCAACCATCGATCCAGAAACATTCTGGAGGAAAGTTTTTCTGGAGATTAATGATCAGAATAAAGTTTATTGAAGCAGTTTGACCATTTCAATTTAGAATATTTTCATTTTCTGAACATTTATTTTTTGTTCTGGTGGCTCAAGACTGCTCCACCGCACTCCACTGCTCCACTGTCCTGCTCTACTCCACAGTCCTGCTCTACTCCACTGCTGCACTGTCCTGCTCTACTCCACTGCTCCACTGTCCTGATCTACTCCACAGTCCTGCACTACTCCACTGCTCTATTCCACTGCACTACTGTCCTGCACTACTCCACTGCACTACTCCACTGCTCTAGTCCACTGCACTACTCCACTGCACTACTGTCCTGATCTACTCCACTGCTCTACTCCATTGTCCTGCACTACTCCACTGCACGACTGTCCTGCCCTACTCCACTGCTCTAGTCCACTGCACTACTGTCCTGCCATACTCCACTGCACTACTGTCCTGCTCTACTCCACTGCTCTGCTCTACTCCACTGCTCTGCTCTACTCCACTGCTCTATTCCTCCTGTAGATAAACTGAATCAGTTCCGCTCAATGCAGAAACCTTTTCTCAGATCAGATTTGTCTCCCTGGAGGAACTGATCACCTCGTTTGATCGACAATGATGGCTGCTGACTAAACTGACCACTGCTGACTAAACTGACCACTGCTGACTAAACTGACCACTGCTGACTTGGTCCAAGTCAAACTGACCCTACAGTCATGGCTGATCTTAATGTTGTGGCTGATCTTAATGTTGTGGCTGATCTTAATGTTGTGGCTGATCCTTATGTTGTGGCTGAAGAGTGAATGAAGAGTGAGAGTGAATGAATGAAGAGTGCGTGAGAAGAGAGTGAATAAAGAGTGAATGAAGGTGTTGATGGGACACAGGAGATCAGACGAAGCAGGTCGGGGACAACAAACGTTTTTAGTTAGAAAGAAACAATAAGAAAACAGGTAGAAACTAGTTGGTCTACAGCCACAGATTATTGGAGTTTCCACTGGATCCAACCAGAGTGAAGCAGAATATTCATCCTCCATTTTAGCAACTATGAAGTCACCACACGTCACTACTAAGTCTAGAAACACAACATGGCCTGGCTGACATGGCGGCTTCTGGCAAGACGCACAATATTAGAGGCACTAAACTCTGGAACATGCAACATGGAGGCTGGTTCCGGCCGGGTGGAGCCAGGCAGGCGTGGCTGGGCGGGGCCGGTTGGAGCCCATTCCATTTGTTCTGCTGCTGATGGAGCCAAGCTGACGGAGGGTGGCGGCAGCGTCACGTACACACAGCCCAGACCTCACACAGTCATTTGGACCTGAATTAACGCTTCGCGTGACGCAGGGAGGAACCGGGCTCAGCCTCTAGAAAACCACTCTGGAACCTTTTTGGACACTGAATGTAAATTATTGCAGTTGGAACAAAAGGTTTGTCACCAAAACTGTTCAAAATATATACCGTAAATAAAAAGTAAACGTGTGTAGGACTTGTGGGATTCTTCTCTCGGGGACTTTGAACTGCTGGTTTCCCTCCAAAACCTTCAATACTTTAGTATTAAACTCCAGTTTGTGACAGAGGAATACAGAGCAGCAGGAAGAGGAACGGACACAGGATGACTGACCGGCTGCTGCAGCGACCTGATGAGGTCACGTTAGGCCTCGTTTCCACGACAACACTTCAAGTGATGACACATCGGTTTTTCATTTCAGAAAAGTTTTACATTTACACGGAAACGGCAGAAACGCTGAAAACGATGCACTTTTTAAGCTGGGCCACTAGTTGGTGCTGTTGTTGGTTTTAGTACTGAAAGCACACACACACACACAGAGAACGCGGACATTCAAAGTAGCGATGCACCGATACCAGTATTGGTCCGATACTGTACGCAGTACTCGTACTTGTCGCAGATTGTCACCTGCAGGTACGCTGAGACGACAAGCGATGTCCAGTTTGGAGATTCTTTAGTATTAATGCCAACGATTCACTAGTTTAACTCCGAGCTTTGCTACATGCTACATGCTAAAGAGTTTCAGGCGTCCATCCCAGCTATGCTATATGCTACATGCTAAACATGATTAAAGTGACTGATGCTCTCACCACCAGCAGCCTGGCCCCTCGTTCTACAGGCCACAGTAGCATAGCGCAGAGACGCTACGCTATGCTACTGTGGCCTGTGAGGCTGGTGGAGGTGACGTAGCTTCGACACAGATAAGGTGGAGGTGGTTCGTGGGGACCAATAGCCTTCGCATACCATATTCATCTGGAGTTTAAATAAGCTTAATGGGATTTATTAAGTATTTGTATCAGTAAGTAACTAAAGGTTAGTAACTGTACTTGGTATCAGTGCATCCTGTAGTATGAAAATGACCAGGAGTCCTGAGACAGATCGGTGTGTGGGCTCCGCCTGGTCCCGACACAACCGGTGGTCTCATCACCTGATTGGCCGCTACGCATCACCAGGTGGATTCCAGAGATTGGGTACGACGGTACGTTTGACAGCCGCGTCGTTCTGCTGTCGTAACTCAGAAACAAGAACAACTTCCTCCTGCCTTCACAAGATAAAGCGAGCTAAACCAGAATGGCGGCGGCTCAGTGTGACCGTGGAATCAAGCTGTCGTCCTATTGGCTGTCGGCAGCGGCTGCACACATCAGGAGGTGGATGTTGAGCCTGGAGCTGCTGACCGACACGTTAACAGCCTCCCAGACGAGACTGTGGCTGTTCCTCAGTACCGTCGGGGCTGCTCGTTGTCACCATGTCAGTTATCGCCGGACTCTTCCGCCGTCGCTCCAGCATTCCGTCTCCACGACAACGTCTTAAATGAAAACGCAGCTTTTGGTTTCAGAAAAGTTTCACGTTTACACAGCAACCTTCTGGAAACCGTGTCTCTTTCCACGACAATGGCAGAAACACTGAAAACGATGTAGTTTTTATGTCGGGCCACTAGTTAGTGCCGTTTTCAGAGCCTCATTTTCGCCCATTTCCATGGAGACAGAGCATTTTCAAAAAGTTCCACCTTGGGAGCTGTTCTGAAAAAGCAGTTGTCAGTGACTCCGAGCGCCACGGTCACGTAAACTCTTGTCAAAAATTAAATGAACGTTTTACGGGTTCACTTGGACTGGTTGCCGTGTAAACAGGGCCCAGAACTCTTCCCTCTGGTCCCTCTGGTCACCGGCCAGCGATGCTTCAGTGGCGCCCTCTGATGGATTCATGTCCAAATGTCATCTGATCAAAATGGGACCGCGGAGGTTTGGAGTGCGAGGGTCTGGTTCGTTTGATTAGTTCTCCCTGCTGGTTCTGGGCTAAACCTTGTTCTGGTGTTGGTCTGGTGACTGAATGAAAAGGAGACAAACGCCCGGCTCAGGGTGATCAGGCTCGTTTATAAGTTTGTCAATTCAAGAGCAAAATAACTGTAACCAGCAGGTCCACCTTGATTTGTGTTGAAAACCTGTGTGAGGCGGCGGTTCAGCTTCAGGCGGGTCTACGAGGACTTTACAGAACGAGACATTCATTTCATCCAGCGTGAAGACATTCGATTGTTTGTGTTGGTGGCTGAGCGAGTGGAGCTTTTTACAAAGAAACCCAGTTTGTGACATGAAACTGTGAGTCGAGACGGGAGAGTCGGAGGAGAACCCTGCCTTCAAACAGGTAAAACCTCCTGTGGATAAAGATCCGAGTGCCAGCAGCTTCAACATCGTCAGGACTTCAAGGTTCCTCTCAGACCTGCTTCAACCTCCATCTCCTCCATCTTATCTGTTTCCGGGTGGTGGGGGTGGCAGTCTGAGCACCGTCACCCAGATCACATTGACCTCAATAAGAACCTTCCTGCAGGTGGAGAGCCCACAGGAAGGTGGAGAGCCCACAGGAACCTGCTTCAACCTCCCGAGAGAAATGCTCTCGTCACACAGCTGGTCAGACTCCAGCAGGGGGCGCCACCACACTTTCCCATTTTTATTAAATCACATTGCAAAGGCGGCTGGCAGCTTTCTAAAGAAGACAAAAACCAAAGTACCTAGCGTTCGTGGCTCAGTGGTAGAGTCGGTCGTCCAATAACCGGAGGGTTGGCGGTTCTCTACTCTATCACAGTCATGGTCGTTGTGCCTTTGGGCAAGGTACTTTACCCACATTGCCTCCTATGAATGGGTAGTGGTCAGAGGGGCCGTTGGCGCAAAATGGCAGCCTTGCCTCTGTCAGCACGCCCCAGGGCAGCTTAGTGTGGCTTTGCATCCCTGGTGGGACTGGTATGAATGAATCACGGTCTCTGGACGCGCAACGAGTCGGATCGAAAAAACCCGCTCTATAAATCCTAGCCATGATTATTATGTGAGCTACTGTACCACAGACTGTGTAACTACGTGTTTCTCTGGATATGAAACACAAAGTCCAGCTGACCATTAAGGTCCTGGGCTACAAACTGGACGCCATCGACACGCCTTAACCACTGCCTGTTGACCATCACCATGGAAACAGCAGAATCAAAGGAGATCAGAAACACCACTCTGCTGTTGACACGTCAGTCGCTAGGGCATCGTACCGCGAAACAAAGATGGTTGAATTTGTCGCAGACACTGTTTATGTTCTTGACGGTGAGGTGTCGGACTTTAACGCTGCGTCAAACCAACGACAGAAACACTTTGGGAATCGAGCCGCGATCGACCTGCGAACCAGGTGTCGGGCCCCTCCAGTCTAGAACCCAACTCCGAGGTCCCGTTACACGCTTCAAGTGAAATCGCATCGTTTTTGTTATTTTCATTCCAGAAAAGTTTCAACATCACCGTAGTGCTCATGTGCAGTAGCAGCTTTTCTGAAAAGTCCCATTTCCCACGTTTCCACGGAGACGGAGCAGTTTTTAAAAAGTCTCAGTTGACTTTGTCTCCTTCTGTTGTCGTGTCAAAGAACCTAAAAAAACGCAACGAGAGATTTCTTTTGAGAACGTGGAGCCTCAGGAACAAGCAGCTCAGCTGAAGCTGTAGTGGCTGAAGCCAGGAAGTCGGGTTCAGAATGGGGTTCCAGAACAACAAAACAGAAATACAGAAATCAAACATTCTGAGAAGTTTGATCAAATGTTCCTGGAATTGACCCGTGAAAAGAAAAGTCCAGGCTGACTTGTTTTTCTGCCTCCTTCCATCGATGTGGTCTAACCCTCCCTGGAGGTCCGTTCTTCCACGAGTCCAGGACCAGTGGCAGGTTTTGTTGGATCATTGTGTCAGAACAGTTTCTCTCCACGATGAAAACTTCAACTTGGGGGAAAAGAAAAGTCGGAGTGGAATCGGCACGGTGGACGAGATCATTGTCGTAACGGACTCTATTCAATCCGCCGTGTTTCAGATCGTTTTTCCATGACACAGTTCTATCACCACTCGCCTCGACTCAGCCTCACTCCTTCTCCACGTCGTCGTGAGCGGAGTCGTCAGAGCTTCTGCTTGACGTGTCAAAAAGTAATCAGCGATAGAATCTGTCTCCCCAGCTGCAGAGCCGCGTCCGTCCTGAAGGGCGGAGCTACAACTCGGTGTTGGGTATCAGCTCAGTTTATTAATATTACAAAATGTGGTGTTAGGATGGTGCTTCACTGTCCAGTGTTTCGGTTTAACTGGTGCCCCTGTTAACTGGTGACTTCTGCCACCAGCAGTTAGCAGCAGCTGATGTTAAACAGACGCTACGATACTTTAATGGAGATGCGGTTAAACTGCGTTCGCCAGGAGAGCTACGATTGGTCTGGATTTTAACATCTGCGTCTTCAGGTTAAGACGTATTGAGAGAATTCCTTGTTAATGGTTTTGAAAACGGCGCAGCTATTAATGTGAATGTTAACAATTCAATCTCCTTTAAAACTGCAGAATTCTTTTCTTGTTTTTTTACTAAAGAACAGCTGGAACTTTGATTCCAGGAGGTAACAGGGGTTCATTTTGTTAAGTTTGATAAAATAAAATCCAAACTTGTTTTTAGACATTTGTGTCATTTGTACTTTTTGTGTTTGCCCAGCCCTAATGGTCACTGGGTCACATTTCTAACGCTCACCAGCTTTGGCCTCTGGGGACTTTTTAAATCTTCCCTGCTATGACATTCATGCTGAAGGGTCTCGGTTACGACACGAGCAGAAATGTGAATTGCAGATGGTGCTTGACGTAGAAACAGACTTCCAGATAAGGAGCTTGGTAGGAGGCCGGAGAGAAATGCATCACCGCATGGGACGACGGCAAAACTTTCAACTGGTCCTTTTGTTTTCTGTTGAAGAGGTTCAGTCCCAGAAGTTTTCAATGACACCTTGTAGTTGTTTGAATACGTTAATCTGATGCAGTACATCCCAAATGCAGAGTCCACATTCGATCTCCCTTCAAGCTCCTGGACTCACAGCTTCATGCTCACTCAGTATTTATGTTCCTCTAGAACCCACATGAAGCTGAACCGGACTGTGTGAAGGCCTGCAAAGTGTCTTAGCGACATGCCGGCGGTTGATTGTGTAAACGGGAGGAGTGCAGACTGTTCCAGACATTCAACATGAAGACACAGTAAGAATGAGTCCGTTCCCACCCCGTCATTAAGACTAAAAACTAACATAAAGCTACCGGCGAAGTGGGTTTGGTTGGATATTAAAAGTGCTTCCATTGAAAAACAAAAGACAAGAAAACTAATGAATAAAGACCAGTGTGGAAGAATCCTGGAAGAACACCTTGCTGCTCTGAAAATAGCTGACGGAGGATGTTTTCTGATGAAGTAACCGATTCATTGGGTTTCATGTCTGCTCTTGGGTCTAATGGCAGAAATCAAAAAGTCCTCATGTCGTTCAGATATTTGAAACAATACTCAAAATGACTCAGCTCGGATTCATGGCTGCTGAAAATCATGATGTCAGTATAAATATTCATAGATGACTGTTCACTACAGGTGGGATGAAAAACATTCCTGACCACCTCTTTTTCCTGGGAAAGTTAAAGGAGGAGGAAGTTTAAGGGCAGTTCAAGGTGCAAACTGCCGCTCCACATCATCTGTGGTTCCGGGTCAAAGGACCTGGAGTCAGTGCGAGGTGTTAAAACAGGACTTTGTGTCCGGGCCTGTCGGTCAGCAGCACACGATGAGCAAGGGACTGTCTTAGTAATATTTAAAGCTGTAGAACAGACGAAACAATAAACTATCAAAATACAAAATGAAGGAGAAAAACTGGATATATTCCGGAAGCAACATTTTGTTCAGAGTAATGTGTTGTTATGCGTTAAGTTTTAGTTCCAAACTACTCCCCTCCTTTCCCCCAGAGACTAGCGGGACACAACAGCTGCCTTTTGATTATATATACACTCACACGTATTTTTTTTCATTTTCTCCTTTTCGTTTGCTTTTCCTAAAAAAAAAAGACACTATTCCTTCTCCCACTGACCCTCAGCGTCAGGTTTCATCCTTGGATTCAGAACTTTACAGAGTCTCCAGACAGAATCTGCGACAGTCGGATTTCTGTTCGGCGAAAGACGCATCGCTTCTATCTGAAAACAGTGTAAAAACATTTGCCCTGCGGACGGCCCAGTCTCTCTCCTCGGTCACCTGGTGCTGACTCAGTCCATAAGGCTGCCAGTCAGTCACTTGGTATTCAGTCCGATCGATCAGCTGACCCTCTCACTGACAGCAGTCCGTGACTCCACGGTCTCCTCCCGGCTGGGGCAGGGCACAGCAGACTGGGGCACGATGTCTCTGCGCTCTCTACCTTCGCCGGCTGCCTCTGGCTCTGCCCGGAGCCTGGCCCGACTATCTGCTCCAGGCACAAGACCGGTCCCGGTCCCCCCTCCAGGAGGTCCAGAAGGTACGGAGCTAGGAGGCCTTGAGTTGCTGTTTGACCCTCGGCCTCCTGGAACTTCTCTTCTCGCTGAAACCATGGCCAACTCCGCTCTGCCCTCAGCCCTGATGCCCTCCGTGCTGACCTCTTGGCTTGGGAGCAGACTCCCGCGGCCAGGCCGTGGAGTGCTCAGATCCTGGGGTTGTTCAGTCTGGTTCTGCTGAGCAGGGAGGAGGTTGGTCCTGGACAGGCTGGAAGCTGGTCGGTGGGGGGAGAGGTGCTGTACATGTGGGCTGGCATGCTGAGAGTGGGACTGGGGTCGCAGCTGTGTTTGAATTTGTTGAAAGTGTGGTTGTGCTTGGGATTGGGAATGGGACGGAGGCGACCTTGATTGGGGGTCAGACTGCCTGGGTTGTGGTCTATATTGAGTCTGAAATTCTTGTTGCGGTAAGTGCCTTGTCTGTGGCTGCACTTGCTGTCTTGGTCGCAGCAGAGGTTGAGGTTGGACTGGGCTCCGAGACTGTGGTTGAGGCTGGGCTAGGGTTCTAGAATGGGGCTGTGGGTACAGTTGGGGTGGGGCCAGAGTATGGGGTGGAACATGAGGTTGAATTAGGGTTCGAGACTGAGGTTGAAGTTGGGGTAGTCCCGGGGTGCGAGACTGCGGTTGAGGGTGACTTTGGGTTGGGGTTCTGGATTCAGGCTGACTTTGGATTGGAGTTCTGGATTGGGGTTGAGACTGACTTTGGGTTGGGGTTCTGGATTCAGACTGACTTTGGGTTGGAGTTCTGGATTGGGGTTGAGGCTGACTTTGGGTTGAGGTTCTGGACTGGGGTTGGGGCTGACTTTGGGTTTGGTTTCTGGATTCAGACTGACTTTGGGCTGGGGTTTTGGACTGGGGTTGAGGCTGACTTTGGGTTGGGGTTCTGGATTCAGACTGACTTTGGGTTGGGGTTCTGGACTGGGGTTGAGACTGACTTTGGGCTGGGGTTCTAGACTGGGGTTGAGACTGACTTTGGGTTGGGGTTCTGGATTGGGGTTGGGGTTGACTTTGGGTTGGGGTTCTGGACTGGGGTTGAGGCTGACTTTGGGTTGAGGTTCTGGATTGGGGTTGGGGCTGACTTTGAGCTGGGGTTCTGGATTGGGGTTGGGGCTGACTTTGGGTTGGGGTTCTGGGTTGGGGATGACTTTGGGCTGGGGTTCTGGATTGGGGTTGGGGCTGACTTTGGGTTGGGGTTCTGGATTGGGGTTGGGGCTGACTTTGGGCGGTAGTTCTAGACTGCGAGTGGGATAGCGGCTGGGGTGAGGACCTGGACAGGGATTGACGAGGAATTTGTGTAGAGACCCTGGTCTCGGGTTGGTGTGGAGGCTGAAGCGACAGGCGTGGTTGCAGTTGAGTTTGATGTTTGGACGGGGGCTGAGGTTGAGACAGATTTCTTGGCTGACTTTGAGGTTGGAGTGCCGCCGGGGATTGGATCTGTGGTTGCGGATGCCTAGTTGGGGGTGGATGAATGTGCGGGCTGGGCGGGGGCTGAGGCACATGTGAATGAGGTGGAGCATGCTGACCCTGATGCTGGGTTCGATGCTGGGCTGGGGGGAGGACGTGGTGTGACTGAGCCTTTTGGTTGGGAGCCTGGTGCTGACTGGGGGTTTGGGGTTCTGCTTGTACGGGTTGTGGCGGGGGCACAGTATGTTTGGTGGGAGGAGACTGTGGTGCCGGGCATTGACTCTGACCTTGGGACTGACTGGAAAGCTGGGTCTGAGGGTGGGGCTGCTGACGTGGTTGAGGGGCAGGATGCTGAGGTTCGGGTACAGAGTGAGATGTAGACCTGGACTGTGGTCTGGAAGCAGCTTGCTGGGGGGATTGTGACTGTTGGGGGGTGGGCTGAGGGGCAGCCTGAGATTCAGCTTCAGCTCTGGACTGGGTAGAGGGTGCGAGGTGTGAGGAGGCCACAGGGGGGGGGAGGGAGGGAGACGGAGGAGGAAGAGGAGGCGGAGGCTGTTCCAGAGTGGAAGCAGAGGACTGTTGATGGCGATGATGATGATGATGGTGGTGGTGGTGGTGATGATGGTGTTTATGAGGTGGTCGCTCCTTTTTTTTGTGGCTTTTGGATGAGCCAGTGCTACTACTGCCACTCCTTCCACTTCCTGTTGCGTCTCCGCCCTTGTCACCCACATGTTCTCCTCCTTCGTCTCCCGCTGCTGTACCTGTTTTCTCTTTGTGTTTCCGTCCTTTATGTGTCTTGTGTCCATGTGACTGGCCTTCGTCTGAAGCAGGAGGCTGTTTCTGTGGTTGTGACTGGCTCTGATCAGCAGGGGCAGGTTGAGGGTCAGAGCTCTGACTTCCCTCCTCTGCACCACCCTCCTCCTCCACTGTAGACCTCCTTCCAGGCTCAACTGTTGTAGCTGCTGGAGTCTGAAAACTCTCCCTCTCCTCCACTGTCTCTCTTGTTTTCCGTTTTTTGATTGGCAGAGCTGTTTCCTGGACAACAGGTTTGGTGGAAGACTCCTTGGCAGCCCTTCGTTTGGCCTCGGCAGCCAAGATGGCGGCTGCAGCGTAACTCCCAGCAGCTGAGCTACTGGCGGCCGGCGCAGAAGAGGTGGATGCTGCAGCAGCTGGAGATGCTGTTGAGGCTGAAGCTGGTTTCCTCCCCCGTTTTTTGGGGGCGGTCTGTGGCGGGGGTTGAAGTTCCTGCTCTGATTTCCGTTTTCTACCAGGACGGGCCTTCGGTACCAGAGCAGGAGACGTCACCTGCAACAAGAGTATCACATACAAAAGTACCATTAGCATTAAAGCTGTTCCTATGTTTAACAAAAAGTTTAGTTTTAACTCCTTGTATAACCAAACTGCTCTCAGAGGATTATTTACCCTTGTTTGGATGGGATTCCCCAAAGTATGACCTTTAATTTTCACCATGAGATTCATATACAGAATCTCTGACCTGATCCATGACTTCTACTGCGAGACGCCCTTGAGGGTATCGCAGGTCACCGCTGAGGAAGTCTTACATGTAAAGATCCCAGAAGACAATAGGTAAATGATGTGAGCCCAAAATATTCTACAACCTCCCGACTTTTCCTTTTATGAAATTCTTGTAAAAGAGGAGTCATTAAAAAATAGCTGAGACAAATTCCTACTGACCTCCTTTCTCTCCAGAAACAACCGACTTTCAACTGATTCAAAAGTTCCTGCAGCACATCAGATCTCCACACAAAGAGTCGATTATTGAGCACAAAGAGGCGTCTGTATCGTTTGGGCTAAAATTTGAAGACACTTCAAATCTGTTGTGATTTTCATGTCCAATAATCTTCTATGAGATGTGTTGAAAGAGTCTCTAAAGTCGGATCCTAAAGACCTTGTTGAGGTCTGGATTGAACCTGAAGAGGCCTAGCATTATTAGCATTGGTGGGCCTTTGGTGTTCTGGCGTTGGCACCTGCACACGAGATGGACTGACGGTCGGAGAGTCTTCAGAGGTCATCTGGAGCAAGGTAGTGTTCTTTGACTCAAAGCACCCGAACAAAAAGTGATGAAAGATATTATTGAAATATCTTACGGTTAGGTCCAACGGGAGCCCAATGAAACGCGTCCTACTCCATTGTAGCTCACTAGCGCCCCCCCCTGATAAAGACAGCCGTCATACCTTGGAGGTGGTGGATGTAGGGCCACTGGAGGACTCTCCCTTTCCAAACGGCATCTTCACAAGCAATTTTCCTGGAGTTTTCTCAACCACACGCTTCATGGCTACGCCTTCAGTAGCTTGTCGCATCTTCCCACTGCCTGAACAAACACAAAGACAGATGAACAAACAGACACAAACCACACAAACAAAGAACTACGCTGAGTTCAGATACGTTGTAACATCAGTTCCCGAGTACCTTTTGGACGACCACGACCTCGCCCTGACGGCTTCACCACCTTTGGTTTCTTGGGCGGGCGCTTCTCACGACGGGAGGGGCTTCCCCGTCCGGTGACAGTGAAGTCAAAGTCATTGGGGTCTGTGGTCGTGTCGCCAACCTTTTGAAAGTAGGCAATGAGTTCCACCTTGGAACGAAAGGCCTTCCCCTCCGAGCTGAACAGGAAGAAGACAGGAATCTGTGCTATCATGCCGTCTCTTTCTGGAGTATGAAGACTGTCAGGGTGTGTGAGGATTACTTGATCAGGTAGACGTCGAACTTCCCAGCAGAGCGTCCAGACTTCCGCTGTTTCAGTTTGCGTGTCCATCCTTCTGGCAGCGTCGGGTCGTCGTACAGCGGTCCCCGGTCACGGATGATGGAGCGGCGTTGCCTCGGAGATCCTGCAGACTCTGATCCCACATCCGAGGGGCCCGCCACCGGCTCAGACGCCTGGGAGGACGGAAGGACACACTAGTGGCCACTTGTCAAAAACACCATCCTGGATGCTGTTTTGTAGTCGACGATAGTGAACAGAACCAGAACCCAAATGTGTACGTCCAAATGAACGAGCCACCTAAGCTAATGTTTGGTCAAAGCTCAGTTAAATCAATCCTGCCTCCCAGCTCACCTCGCCCTCCGGGCTCTGTGGCTCCACCCCTGTCTCTGCTGGTTGCCTGGCTGTTGTCGGAGGCGGAGTCGATGCCGCTGCCTCCGCCTCCCGATCAGCATGCCGTCGCTCCTTGCGGCCTTTCTTGGTCTTACTCTGGGACCGGTCCCTCTCTTTGGAGGGACGCTGGGGGCCGGCGGGTCCCTCCTCACCCTCCTGCTCCTCCTCCCTGGAAAACAAACAACACCGTCCCCGTTAACGCTACGTCACCAAGAACATCCAGGACTGGTGAGAAGTTCCAGGGAACTCTGTGACTGGACAGCAAAGTAATGTGTGTAAAGTAATGTGTGTAAAGTAATGTGTGTAAAGTAATGTGTGGTTTTTACTTTGTTCAATCAGTACATCATCAATTAGGCAGTCAATCAACACTCAAGGTGACCAAAGTGCTTTCCAGTAAAATTAAAAGAGAACAATCGTAATACATACAGTATATCAAAACAATATATAATATAAAATAAAATTCATGAATTTCAGAGATTGAAGTAGCGAACACTGCCTTTATCCAAACAGTGTGAGTAACCCAGTAAAGTACAAACATTTGTACAATTCCCAATGGGACATGACTCTTTCAGGGAGTTCACCACTGACCATTGACATGTTCAAGCTCTCCGCTGGACTTGAACAACTCAAACTGCAATCAATAGCTGGATAAACGGTGGTCGTTGAACTTTTGACTGGTAGTCCAGACTTACAGGTGTAGTCCAGATTTACAGGTGTAGTCCAGACTTACAGGTGTAGTCCAGATTTACAGGTGTAGTCCAGAAGTGGAGTGAAACTCATCTGTGACCAGTAAAACTAATTCAGTGTGTTTGACATGAAGAGACGCCAACGAGACGTCTTTCAGACATTATATGAGAAGGATGCAACAAACTATTTGAAAATGTGCTTCACCAAATTAAGAGATGTTACTAAAACTGAAAAACGGATTACTTCACTCGCCCAGTATCAACGACAGGTACAGGTAAATAAACTGGTAGTTCCTCCAAAATAATGTTAGAGGAGTAGGAGTGGCGAGATGATTGAACAAGAGGCCTTCCAGAGACACTTAAAGACGGTTGACTGGCCGGGAACCGTGTGAGGAGGCTGACAGGACAAGGATGTTTCATAAGATCTGATTGGACAACGTCTTTATAAGAGCTGCCAACGGGGCTGAGCAGGTAAAACACATTAATGATGCTGATTGGACGAGAAACATCACCCCTGCTGATTGGACGAGAACTTTCTATCATTGCTTCCTGGATAATACACATTTAAAGTGCTAATTAAATCTGGGCCACGATATCAGAGTTATGAGATGAGGGCCCATTTACATGAAAACGATTTCACGTGAAAACACAAAGCTTTGGCGTACGGCGTCCGTCTTAACGACAACAGCTCCCAAGGTGGAACTTTTTGAAAACATTCAGACTCCATTGTCGTGTAAACAAGCAAAAACAAGACTTTTTGGAAACTCTCAGAATCCTTCTCCATGTAGTGGATGAAAACTCTGCTCCTGGTCACCGTAGTAACCTGGAGTTCTGCACATGCTCAGTAGAGCCAATCAGAACAAAGTTTCCTCTGTGGTGTCATGACTCCCAGTCCATATTCTCCTGGACTCTTATTTTGACAGTCACCATGATAACAATTCAACTTGGTGGTTTTTAGGGAGGTCCCGATCCGATCTGTAGATCTCGGATCGGGGTCGATATTGGTGATTTGTGACTGATCGGGAATCTGCAAATCCAGCCGATCACCCCGCCGATCTAAAAAACAACAAAAAAAACCCTTTCCCGTCAGCCGCCGTAAAGTGAGCCCCATGTGCCACCTGCCGTAAACTGAGGTGAGCAGCCTGAAGCCACTGAGAGGATCAACCAGCAGTCTGGAGGGAGTTTAAGGTGGATAACCAAACCAGTCCTGAGAGGTGGAGCACCAGAGCTTCACCACAGTCCTGAGAGGTGGAGCACCAGAGCTTCACCCCAGTCCCGAGAGGTGGAGCACCAGAGCTTCACCACAGTCCCGACAGGTGGAGCACCAGAGCTTCACCATAGTCCTGAGAGGTGGAGCACCAGAGCTTCACCACAGTCCTGAGAGGTGGAGCACCAGAGCTTCACCACAGTCCCGAGAGGTGGAGCACCAGAGCTTCATCACAGTCCTGAGAGGTGGAGCACCAGAGCTTCACCATAGTCCTGAGAGGTGGAGCACCAGAGCTTCACCACAGTCCTGAGAGGTGGAGCACCAGAGCTTCACCACAGTCCCGAGAGGTGGAGCACCAGAGCTTCACCATAGTCCTGAGAGGTGGAGCACCAGAGCTTCACCATTGTCCAGAGAGGTGGAGCACCAGAGCTTCGTTTAACACAACTAATCTGATAAGACATCTAAAAAGTAAACATGCGGTGGAGTACGCTCAGCAAAGACCATCATCCGTGGAAATAAGATGACGTAATGGCCCCCCTCCTCCCCCCACCACGGTCCGCTACGTCACCTAATAACCACAACAATCTGGGACTAGAAGCTCGGGTGGAGCTGCAGAAGCTAGAAGCAGGCGGAGCGGGGCCATAGACCTATAAAACTAGAGTTATATATATGGGTTATGTGTTTATGTGTAGGAGTCTACTTCTATATTTCTATGTGGTCTGTCTTCTTCTGCTTTCTTGTGTTGGGTGAGTCACAGCGCCCCCTACAGGCAACTGGGAACTGGGTTCTTCTGATTGGTTTTACTGAATACTGTTTATGTTGTAGTTCTTTATAGTTTATATGTTAGTCAAACTGATTCACTGGGTTTCTTTTTTAATTTTTTTTATTTGCCACAAAATCCATGTGAAGTAGTTTAAGTTAAGATAAATAAGAGAAACAAGACTGCAGAGTGTAACTGGGGTTTGTTCTTCTGACTGAATAAAGTTTAAATAAGTTCTTAAGTCATTCTGAGAAGAATTTTGATTCAATAAGTGAGTTTCACAATAATTTCTAGGTAAACAAAGCTTCTGCCAACAGTGCTTTTAGCGTCAGACATCTTAGTTACTCCAAAAATACACTATTGAGTATCTTTGCAATAGTAATGTGAGTATCGGATCGGGAAAGTATCGGCCGATACTCAATTATGAAAAATCGGATCGGTATCGAGGGCCAAAAAGTGTGATCGGGACGTCCCTAGTGGTTTTATTTTGACAGTCACCATAATAACAATCCAACTTGGTAGTTTTATTTTGACAGTCACCATAATAACAATCCAACTTGGTCGTTTTATTTTGACAGTCACCATAATAGTCGTTGTTCTCTGATGCGTGTGGGTGTGTTTGGTTTATTTACTAAAACTAACAACAGCACCAACTAGTGGACTAACATGGAAACTACGTCGTTTTCACCGTTTCACCCGTTTCCGTGGAAATGGACATCGTTTTCAAACATGAAACTTTTCTGAAGCTGAAACGTAAAAAAGATTTCATTTTGCACGTCATGTAGGAAACGATGTAATGTTCTGGTTTTAAATTTAATTAAAATGCATCAATCAAAGTGTAAATTCCGTCTGTTGTTCCTGAGAGTGAGTGTGAGCAGTGTGTCACTGTG
The DNA here is from genome assembly GCF_963383615.2 of Lipophrys pholis. Classification (NCBI taxonomy): domain Eukaryota; kingdom Metazoa; phylum Chordata; class Actinopteri; order Blenniiformes; family Blenniidae; genus Lipophrys; species Lipophrys pholis. The sequence continues at coordinate 32,769,895 of NC_137630.1, read as the reverse complement.
TGTGTTGTGTGCCAGGTTAGTGTGTTTGTGGTGCAGCTTACTGTCTATATTTTGGTTGTGTAACATCATATTGCATTATCATGTTTTATTGCAATACATACAACTATAACAATGTGTGTATGTAAATACACAATCACATGTGTAGTTGTAGTGTGTTGCTGTGCTTGTTCTTCAGTCTGTGTGTGTGTCTGTGCATAATTTAAAAATGTGTATTGTAGTGTGTATACGTTGTGTACGTCAGTGTTGTTGCAGGTGTGTTAAACGTGTTGCTGTGCTCATTTTGATGAGTGTGTGTGTGTGTGTGTGTGCGTGTGTGTGTCATTGTGTTGTCAGTTCTATTTATTTTTGTGTGTGAAAATGCTGCGTGTGTTACACTATAGAAATATAAGTGCAGTGTGGTTGTGTTGTTTTTGTTGTGCTTGTAGTTTTATTTTTTACATTTTGTGTGTGTGTGTGTGTGTGTGTGCATGTGTGTTAGTGTACAAATGTGTTATTGTGTGTGTTGCCACCTTGTTGTGGTATAAATGTGTGTTGTGCTGATTTTATGTTTGCAATTTGTGTGTGTGTGTGTGTGTGTGTGTGTGTGTGATATTCTGTCAGAGTGTTGTTATAGTTATTGTGTGTATTGCAGTGTGTTGTGTTGTAGTGGAACCTTGTGTTTTATCCATTATATAAATATTAAACTCAGAATCTCATTCTTACACCGACTTCACTTCACATTGTTGTATCTGTGCTGTGTGTGTGTGTAACTTGAAGTCATGTGTGTTATTGTTGTATAAATGTGTGTGTGTGTGTGTGTGTGTGTGTGTGTGTGTGTGTGTGTGTGTAATGTTTTTAAATGAACATACAACTTTAGCAGGTGGTTGTGTGTGTCAGTGTGTGTTCACCTTGTAATGTTGTGTGTTGTTACGTTTCATTGTGTATAAATGTGATATTACAGATTAGGTATCTGCTGCGCTGCGCGTGCTTCTGTTGAAGGTGGGACGCACACGCACACGCACACGCAGTCCTGGTGAGGCTCGGCGGCACGGAGGCAGCAGTTATTAGCAGTTTAACCATCAGCCATTTCTCCGTGTGTGAATGTAAAGGATAACCCGGGTTAACTCAGGCTAACGGGTCACCGGCGCCTCCTCCTCCATCAGCAGTGTTTGCTGCCCGTCAGCTCGCTCGGTGTGTGTGTGTGTGTGTGTAAAGGGTGACTCGGGATAGCCCGGGTTAACTCGTGTTAACGCGGGTTACTGGCGCCTCCTCCTCCATCAGCAGTGTTTGCTACCCGCTAGCAGCCCGTTAGCTCGGTGTGACGGAGGCGTGTGGAATCACAACCAGGGGCCGGGCGCCGCGGCTCGGCTTCCTCGGGGAGCGGTGTGGGGGTCCGGGCGGCCGAACCGAGGGCGTGCTCCCCCGAACACCGACCAGCAGCCCCGCTACACAGCAGCTAAAGTAGACTTAGCAGTAAGTTGGTGACGTATTCCCGCTAACCCCGCTCCGCTGAGACAGGCCGGGGTCAAAATCAACGCACTTTTACTTCACTAAAACGCTCGACTGAGAAGCAGAGCGGCGTCGAAAGCGGCGGCAGCGGCTTTTCAGCAAGGGATAAATGTAAAAATGTCACTTACAGTCTCTCCTCTCCGCTCTCCACGGCGGCCATTTTTATTTAAATAAATAATTTTATATTAAAAAAAAGCCTCCAAACATCTCCGCTGCACCCCGCCCCCCGACTCCATATTAACACGGAAATATCGCGAGATCATAACCAGCGTGAGGTCAACCAAGCGGGACGGGGCATTCAAGTCCCGCGAGATGTGAGTTCACTGAGGCCTTCAGGACCCGCTCGGATTTCTGGGTGCAGAAAAATAATAATAACAACGATACGGAGCAGCATGAGAGTTGGCTTTTCATTTCTGTGTACACCTACAAGTGTACACTTACAATAAACTATTTTATTCTACCAATATCATAACAGACCGGCAATCAATAAATGAATCACTGTTTGTTTTAATTACAATTAATTTAATTGAAACAACAGAAATCAGAGGAAACAACCAGATTACAAATATCTGTTCAATACAAATGAATAATCATGAAATCAGTCCGTGTTTGTTACAATTAATGTCATTTATACAAAAAGCAATGGAAAATACAAGTAAATTGTTTATTTATTTCCAACCACTCAATTAAAACCATTAAATTAAAAATACATAAAATAAATGAGGCAGTAACAAATGAGATCGATTCCTTTAGATGTCATTTGTTTTTTGATAAATGTTGGTTTTTTCGTTTTTACACTCACAGTTTGATGTCATACATAAATTACAATCTGAACCAAACAAAACAATTCTACAATGACATTATTAATAAAATTGAAATCCTACAGATAGCTTACACTTAGATCAATAAAACCCAGAATGCGATGAGACAGGTCAGTAGTGTTAATACACGCTGTAATTACTTACAAATGATCTTATTATCAAACCTTAAAGTGATTCCTGTTCACACCCTGACACCTCGTCATCTTTACCTACTCAATGATATTCATGACGCCACATTTATTTGACAATAGTTTCGAAAATAGAAGAATTTCTTCATTTGGTTTGTTATTTAGGGAAGTTTTGTTATGTTTGGTCATCACATCTTGTTTATTTTGTTTCCCTTCTTCTTCTTCTTCTTCTTCTTCTTCTTCTTCTTCTTCTTCTTCTCCTCCATCCATCCATCTTCGATCCAGTTCATGGTCGCGGGGCGCTGGAGCCGATCCCAGCCTGCTGTGATCGAGGACAGGATCCACCTGGACAGGTCTCCAGTGTGTCGTGGGGCAAACACATTTCTAGACAAATATATTCACTGTATATATATATATATATATAAGTTTTATTTTATAGCACTGTATTAATCAATTCATACCGAAATTCATGGTGATACCCATCGGTAGCAGCCGCACAGGGCAGCGCTCAGGGGGGGCCGGGGGTCTGGCTCAGGGACCCCCAGTGCATGTTCTTTTGGGAATGTGGGAGGATGTGGAGGAAACGGAGTGCCCAGAGGAAACCCACATATACTGGGAGAACCTGCAAACTCCACACAGAAAAGCCCCAGTACACACACACACACACACACACACACACACACACACACACACACACACACACACACACACACACACACACACACACACACACACACACACACACACAGATATCTGGATGACGTTTAATTATGTAATTATGGGATTTTTTTTACTTCCCTCTGAAGCTGACTTAAATCAGTAATCTTCTGTGGTTATTTTGTCCATTTCCCAGGACTGGAGCACAAACTTTGTCTCCATCAGTTTTACTTCCTGGTGCAGAGAACGGAGAGAGTGAGTCTGAGGGAAGAGAGAACGGAGAGAGTGAGTCTGAGGGAAGAGAGAACGGAGAGAGTGAGTCTGAGGGAAGAGAGAACGGAGAGAGTGAGTCTGAGGGAAGAGAGAACGGAGAGAGTGAGTCTGAGGGAAGAGAGAACGGAGAGAGTGAGTCTGAGGGAAGAGAGAACGGAGAGAGTGAGTCTGAGGGAAGAGAGAATGAAGAGAGTGAGTCTGAGGGAAGAGAGAATGAAGAGAGTGAGTCTGAGGGAAGAGAGAACGGAGAGAGTGAGTCTGAGGGAAGAGAGAACGGAGAGAGTGAGTCTGAGGGAAGAGAGAACGGAGAGCAGGAAGAGCACAACGTGGAAAAAGACTCAAAAGCAAATGTTTGACATCAGTCTTCATCCATCATCCATCCACCCATTCATCCATCCAATCATCTATCATCCATCCATCCATCCACCATCCATCCATCCATCATCCATCCACCCATTCATCCATCTAATCATCCACCATCCATCCATCCATCATCCATCCACCCATTCATCCATCCAATCATCTATCATCCATCCATCCATCCACCATCCATCCATCCATCATCCATCCATCATCCATCCACCCATTCATCCATCTAATCATCCATCATCCATCCATCCATCCACCATCCATCCATCCATCATCCATCCATCCATCCACCCATTCATCCATCCAATCATCCATCATCCATCCATCCATCCACCATCCATCCACCATCCATCCATCCATCCACCCATTCATCCATCCATCATCCATCCATCCATCCATCCATCCACCATCCATCCATCCATCCACCCACCCATTCATCCATCCATCATCCATCCATCCATCCATCATCCATCCATCCATCCACCCATTCATCCATCCAATCATCCATCATCCATCCATCCATCCACCATCCATCCATCCATCCATCCACCATCCATCCATCCATCCACCCATTCATCCATCCATCATCCATCCATCCATCCATCCATCCATCCATCCACCATCCATCCATCCATCCACCCATTCATCCATCCATCATCCATCCATCCATCCATCCATCCACCCATTCATCCATCCAATCATCCATCCATCATCCATCCATCCATCCATCCACCCATTCATCCATCCAATCATCCATCCACCCATTCATCCATCCACCCATTCATCCACTAGGGGCAGCAGAGCTCAGGAGACTTCAGGAATAATTTCAAAAATCCAAATTGTTGCTGAAAAGATGAAAGAAGTTTGAAGCTGGAATGTTTATTTTTTATTCTTGAATTCTCGTCAAACTTTCCATCGTATTTTACTTCTTTGTGGCCTGACTGGATTAGAATGAGATCGTTGTTGCTGTTTAATGTTTAATTCTTCTTCTCCTAAAGACACATTAATAAAAAGCTGTTACTTTGTCAGGCTGAACCGGAAGCAGCTCTTATTGTGGTGAGCGTTTCGATTCGGAGGGCGGAAAAGGAAGCGGCTTAAAACTCGTGAATAGTTGAGAAGTTTGGATCGGGAGTGATCCGGTTCTGATCGGGTTGTGGACCAGCTTTGAACAACCCCCCCCCCCCCCCTCCCCCCCTGGTTGGGTTCAGCTTCCGGTGAGAAGATGTCTTCAGGGGGGTTTCGGGGGCAGTTCCTCTACAATCTGCCCTCCGCCGTCATCTCCGACTTCTGCCGGGCCATGGACGTCCTGTCGGACTCGGACTGGACCCGCTTCGGTGAGTCCGAACTCAACCTGGAGGAGTGTGTGTGTGTGTGTGTGTGTGTGTGTGTGTGTGTGTGTGTGTGTGTGTGTGTGTGTGTGTGTGTGTGTGTGTGTGTGTGTGTGTGTGTGTGTGTGTGTGTGTGTGTCGGGGGGTTCTTATCACTTTATTCACTTAAATCAGAGTGAAAAACGTTCAGCAGATGGTACTTTAGATCAGAGTTCTGATCAGATTCTGGTTCAGGCAGAACGTGAGGGTCTCTGGAGGGTCTTGGTGGTGGAGATGTCATCACGTCATTGAACACTGAAGTAGTTGTTGGTGGAGGATTCTGGAGGTTCTGGTGGTTTGTGGAGGTTCTCATTGTGGTGGTGTCGTTTGAATCGAGCTGGATGTTGGTAGAACATCTGGCTGAAAGAGGGTGGTGGTTTAGTGGGCAGGTACTTTGTTCCATCCATCTTGAATCTTGTTCAGGGTCTTGTTCAGGTTCAGGGTCTTGTTCAGGTTCAGGGTCTTGTTCAGGTTCTTGTTCGGGGTCGTGGGGCGTTGGAGCTGATCCCAGAGGACGGGGTCAGGTTCACCTGGACAGGTGTCCAGTCCGTCACGGGGAAAGAACCTTGTTGATTCAGTCTGTCGGGGGGTTCTTCGTCAAAATGACTGGAAATGGAAGCTGTTGTTTGTTGGTTCTGGTTGTTTGTTTGTTCTGGTTGTTTGTTTGTTGGTTCTGGTTGTTTGTTTGTTTGTTCTGGTTGTTTGTTGGTTCTGGTTGGTTCTGGTTGTTTGTTGGTTCTGGTTGTTTGTTTGTTCTGGTTGTTTGTTTGTTTGTTTGTTCTGGTTGTTTGTTGGTTCTGGTTGGTTCTGGTTGTTTGTTTGTTGGTTCTGGTTGTTTGTTGGTTCTGGTTGGTTCTGGTTGTTTGTTTGTTGGTTCTGGTTGTTTGTTGGTTCTGGTTGTTGATTGGCTAGCTGTCAGACGTTTTGTGTTTCTGGAACATTTCATGGGCCCGGTTCTCTGGTTCTACTGGAGGGTGACATTCTGCAGATCAACCACAAGGTGTCAGCAAACAGCAACTTTGAGTTTCTCAGTCGTTGGATTTCTGCCCCGAAAACACGACAGATTTTAAAGGTTTGTTTTTTGTCTGGTCTCGTAGCGTCGGAGGTCCTCAGGAACGTGACGGACGTGCGACTCGCCGACCGGAGCGAGCGGCGCACCGATTGGGTAATCCGACACCTCGAGAACCGCAACGAGCGAGTCGGCTATCTGGTAGACGTTCTGGAACGTCTGCAGTTACTCCGCCAGCGAGACATTATCCTGAGCTGTGAGTTCACCTCCGACCTCCATGACCTCTGACCTCCATGACCTCTGACCTCCATGACCTCTGACCTCCAACCTGCTTGTCTTTCTGCAGCGACGTCCAGTCTGAACCCCTCCCCCTTCCCCCCTCCTCCAGTTATGGCGCTTCGACCCCTTCCTCAGGGTGACCCCAAACAGCCTGAAGCTCCGCCCACTCTCAGCACCAATCAACTGAGCACAGCGGGTAACACACACACGTCCAATCAGATTGGACCGGCTGCTGATTATTAATCAATCAGCCAATCACAGCTCTCCGTTTTGCTGACATCAACATGTTTCTCGTCTTAATTCAGTCGATAAAGGCGGCGGAGGAGCGGTGCTGTTACCACCGCCGGCCCCGCCCCCTTCCTGCCTGCTGTCCTGTGTTCACCAACAAGCCCAAGTAACACACACACACACACACACACACACAGTCATGATGAGTCATGATGATGATGATGATGATGATGTCGTCACTTCCCAGTCCGCCGCCACCGTGTCGTGCAGCGCTGCGGTGATGTGCTGGACGTACGAAGAGGTGCATGCTGGGACGGAGGGCTTTTCCGCAGCCCGCCAGGTGGGCGAAGGCGGCTTCGGCGTCGTGTACCGAGCGTCTCTGGGGAATGCCGACTGTGCCGTGAAGAGACTGAAAGAGGTCAGCCAATCACAGCACAGCGCTGCCCCCTACAGCCAGACACAGAAACCAGATAAGTGACAGTCAGAGGAGACTGGCGGCAGAATGTGACTGGTCTCTTGTTGTCATGGTGACAGGACGGCGAGCTGGACTGGAACACGCTGAGGGAGAGCTTCCAGACGGAGGTGGAGAAACTGTCGAAGTGAGAGAATACGCGCCATCATTCCTTATATTTGTTGGATATAGGAGCGATGCACCGATTCCAGCTTTCTAAAGGACGAGTACTAGTGAGCACTAACCTGTAGCTCCTTTAAGGCTACGTCACCTCCACCAGCCTCCCAGTCCATGGTAGCATAGCAGCTCTCTGCTTTAATCAGGTTTAGCATGTAGCATGTAGCATGGCTCGGAGTTATGTGCTCAGCAGTTAAACTACTGAGCACATCGAGCTCACCCTGCTGGTGACCAAGTTGCTGGTGACCAAGTTGCTGGTGACCAAGTTGCTGGTGTTGCTCCTCTTGATATTTTGTCAGAACATAATTTATGTTGCTCGTCCTCGGTTGCGTTGCCGCTGCATGACATCACGTAATACTGTCCAGGTTGCATCGGGGATCTGTTAAGAGTACCAGTACTCGGTGCAGTATCAGACCCGATAGTGGTTTTGGTATCTGTGCATCAGCAGTATTTGTTGATGATCGTGCCGTGGTGACGGAGCGTGATGCAGTAACACCTTCAGGTGTGTTTCAGGTTCCGACACCAGAACATCGTGGATCTGTTGGGCTTCAGTGTCGGAGGAGGAACCATGTGTCTGATCTATGGCTACATGCACAACAGATCTCTGGAGGACCAGCTACACAATGTAACACACACACACACACACACACACACACACACACACACACACACACTTGACATGTTTCGGTGTGTGTTTTAGGAAAGTGCGGTTCTGTCCTGGCCTCAGAGAATCAGTATTGTGACGGGAGCTTCAGCAGCGCTGCAGTTCCTCCACCGTCCTCCAGGAGGACAAATGTCTCTGATCCATGGAGACGTCAAGAGGTTGGTGGTTCAACAAAAACTACATTAGTTCCTATACATTAGTACTCCGTTACAGTTGCTATTCCTTAAAAAAGTGGAGTAACTTTACCAGCCAACGGATACAGGAAGTAGTTTAGTTGGAAAGCAGGCGGACAGCTAACCGTTAGATACATGCTAATGCTAACACTGCTAACAGCGGGACAGCTTGGATGTGTCTGTTAGCAGAGATGAGTTCGGCCCCGTTTCCACGACAACGAATACGAGTGTATCCGCAAAACTTTCTTCACCTTTGGGGGGTCCGTTTCCACGACACCAGTGTTCTGATCCACTGTGTCCATGAAGGTTTTAATCCGGCTCCCAAAGTGGAAAGATTCTTTCACGGTCTCTGTTCCCTCCTGCAGAGACTGATGGAGGCTCCAGAGCCTGTTACTGCTCATCTCCCCCTCCCTCCTGCTCACCCCCCCCCCCTCCCTCCTGCTCATCCGGTTGTAGATAAACGGAGTGGTACGACCCATAGTGGTACGACCCGTAGTGGTACGACCCATAGCGGTACGACCCGCGGTCCATATTCTAGTTTTATCCTCCAGATCAGTAGTTTAATAGTTGAGACTCTCCCTGATATCATCCGGTTCCTCATCAGTCCACTAGGATGTCAGGTTCTCTACATTTTCTTCACCTTTACAGTGTTTGGTTCTCTGCACACGTCTGTGTGGTTTCATTACAAAATCAAGCAGCAGCGCCCTCCAGTGGCCCGGCAGACTAACTACACCGTTGTCTCTGCTGCTGCAGTGGAAACACTCTCCTTTTTTGGAGGATGAGGTGTCGTCACATGAAACGTTGTGGTGTAATCAGGGCCTTAGTTCAAGCTGAATGAGGTACTCCTCCTTTTCAGATAATGCTAATTCTGACTTTAGCATTCGGCTAGGACTAGCTTTAGCATGGGGCTAGGACTAGCTTTAGCGTGGGGTTCGGACTAGCTTTAGCATGGGGCTAGGACTAGCTTTAGCGTGGGGTTCGGACTAGCTTTAGCGTGAGGCTAGGACTAGCTTTAGCGTGGGGCTAGGACTAGCTTTAGCGTGGGGTTCGGACTAGCTTTAGCGTGGGGCTAGGACTAGCTTTAGCGTGGGTCTAGGTGACTGGTGAAATACTTGGACTACAACTTCCTGTGACTGTGAGCAGTTCCAACATCCTGCTGGACCGCCATATGGAGGCCAAGCTGTCGGACTTCGGTCTGGCCCGTTTTCGGCCTCGCGGTTCGTCGGGCTGCCTGACGACGCAGACGGGCTCCATCGGTAAAACGGAGACTGTGAGAGGAACGCTAGCTTACCTGCCGGAGGAATACCTGCGGAACGGCCAGCTGGGGACGACGCTGGACGTCTTCAGCTTCGGAGTGGTGAGTCGCACCGTTCATCTGGTCCCAACAGGAAGTAGAAACCTCGTCGGTCTTCTGATGAAGGAGCCCAAGTACCCTTCTGTTGGTCGTGACTCTGGTGAACGTGGCGTGTTTCAGGTGCTGCTGGAGGTGCTGACCGGACGGCGAGCGGTGGAGAAACACCGAGCGTCTCCAGATCGATACCTGGTCAGATCAAACGTCGTTATCGTACCAAGACTCTGTGTCACCACTCCAGCCCAGGTTCTCCTGGACTTGGTGCTTTTATTTTGACAGTCACTGTAATAACAATCCAACTTGGTAGTTTTATTTTGACAGTCACTGTAATACAATCTAATTTGGTAGTTTTATTTTGACAGTCAATGTATTAACAGTCCAACTTCCTAGTTAGGGAGGACTAACTAGTACTGGTGGTGGCTAGTCTGCTCGCTGGAGAATGGTCGTGTGGGTGTTCTGTCAAAACAAAATAATATTAAATACGAAGGAAGTTTTTGACACGGGTCCGTTTCTATTTAATGAAACTGTAGTTTTCATGTGTCGACTTGTAGTACTAGTACACAGTGAGGTACAGGAGCTTGTCCAACATGGCGTCGCCTGGTCCTGGACGGTTCAGCCAGGCTTCTGCCTAGTTCCATTCGGGACCGCCGCCTGGTTCTTGCTCTGGTCCAGGTCCTCACTGGTGGTTCCGGTTTTGGTTTGCAGAAGGACCTGGTGGAGGGTCTGGAAGAGAACCAGTCCGAATCGTCTCCAGATGTGTGGCTGAAGCAGCTGGACCAACATCTGACTTCAGGTGACCTTTGGAACCGACCGTGACTCCACCTCCTCAGGGCAGCCGCCGGTCTGTGAGCTGCTGTTCTCTGTCCACCTGCAGGAGGCACTGTCGAGCCCCCCGGCTGCCAGCAGGTGGCGGCGTTGGCCTGCAAGAGTCTCAGGAAGTTCTGGAAGAAAAGACCCAAGATGATCACGGTCAGAACCGACACTCCTAGAGATCTGGACTCCAAGGAGGGCCACGACACAAAACTGCTCCGGGAGGTCTGGATCTGGTCTGGAGGGTGTTAGATTCAGGTTCAGATGATCTGGACTCTGAAGTTCAGGTTCCAGTAGTCTTGACCTCCTTGAATTCAGGTCCATCCAGTCTGGGTTTCGACAGAAGCAGGGTCTGGAGTTCTGGAGGCATTCCTCAGGGCTCCTGTCTGGATCCCCTGCAGTTTGTGACCCTGGTGTTTTTTCTCTGCAGGTTTTGGAGAACCTTGAAGAGGTCCTCAGACTTGTGCAGGACTCCTCCTGGTCCTCGTCTCCCCGGAACCAGCAGAACCCTCCAGAACAGCACCCCAAACCCCCCCACTCCCTGGACTCTAGTATGGGGGTTCTGGTCCAGCAGCTGTCCAGACTGGGACCACGAGAGAACACTTTCCCCTCCCAGCTCTCCTCCTCCTCCTCCTCCTCTTCCTCCTCCTTCTCCTCTTCTTCATCTTCCACTTTCAGTTCCTTCACGGCTCCTCACCCACTCCACTCCTCCTCTTCTCCTCCCCCCCCCTCCTCTTCCTCCTCCTCGTCATTCGTGGGTCCGTGTGAAACCGATGAGAGTCGAGGATTCTCTCAGTACCTCCCGTCCAACGGGACCAGTAGACCTGAGCTCAGATTGCCGTCTGTTCCCACCGAGGACCAGGACCAGGACCAGGACCACGACCACTTCCTCCCTGCCAGAGGCCGGACTCCACCCGGGCCCCTCAGGGTGGCACCTGCAGGACCGGACCCCAGAGAGGGGGGGCTGCATGCAGAGTCTCCTGGGAAGTCTCTGCAGTCCACATCTCCTGGACACTCAGGTACGGCTCCGGGTCCACCAGGTCCTCCTGGTCCACCAGGTCCAGACCTCCTCCCTCCCAGGAGATGCCAGCAGGAGGAGAAGAGTCAGAACCAGGAGGGACGGATCCAGACGCCGGAGCTGATCTCCTTCTTCTTCCTCTTCTCCTTCATCACCTCGCTGTTTGTCAACCATCAGTTCATCTCCGGTTCTGGTCTGGTTTCAGTCCCGGTTCTGGTCTGGTTTCAGTCTCCGTCTCCTTCTAGTTCCGTCCTGAAGTGGATTTATTTGTTATTTACAGTAAAAACAGAAAACGAGTGACTGGTTGAACGAACGAATGCTGACTGCTGGTGACTTCAGGATTCATGCGTTCCCTCCTGCAGGAAACGGTCCAGTCAGATTGTGAATGTTAGCCTTCGCTAACGACACAGTGGCTAATGCTAATGCTAGGTCCCACCAGCTGTTAGCCTGTTGAGATAGCGGGAAGCTGTTTAATGCTGAGGAACAGGAACGGCCCCCAGTAAACAGCAGCGCAGTGAAATCCTAACCTGCTGAAGTTCCACCTCCGACTCGCGTCCTGAGCTCAGTGGAACCGAGGCCCCGTTTCCACGACGACGTCTCAGTTGAAATCACATCGTTTTTACAATTTAGTTTCAGAAATCTCCGCATTTCCACGACGGCGTTCTGAAAACGGTGTAGTTTCCGCCTGTGAGTTGGTTTTGATCACAAGTTCCTGGAATGTAATAGAATGTAGTTTGTGCTGCTGCTGAGAGTAATGTGATTACTCTCCTGCTGGGTTTCAGACGGCGGGAGAAGCTCGCAGGACTTCAGAGGACCAGAGGAAAGTGACGAGCTCGACTTCCTTCCCGCCAAACGACCCTGAACTCCACCTGAAGGTTTCCAACGCAGCCGTGAAAGTTCTGATCACTTTGGTGGTGTTGGAACCAAACGAACGCTGGAGGACTGGACGCTGGAGGACTGGACGCTGGAGGACTGAACGCTGGAGGGCTGGAGGACTGGACGCTGGAGGACTGGACGCTGGAGGACTGGACGCTGGAGGGCTGGAGGACTGGAGGACTGAATGCTGGAGGACTGGACGCTGGAGGACTGGACGCTGGAGGGCTGGACGCTGGAGGGCTGGACGCTGGAGGGCTGGACGCTGGAGGACTGGAGGACTGAATGCTGGAGGGCTGGACGCTGGAAGACTGAACGCTGGAGGGCTGGAGGACTGGACGCTGGAGGACTGGACGCTGGAGGACTGGACGCTGGAGGGCTGGACGCTGGAGGGCTGGACGCTGGAGGACTGGAGGACTGGACGCTGGAGGACTGGACGCTGGAGGACTGGACGCTGGAGGAGGATCTTCTCCAAAGATCACCTGTTGTTAGAAACGCTCACACTCGTCTTGACGCTCTGGTTCTCAACCTCTGTGTGAAGCAGAACCATCGTCCAGTAACGGTTCTGCTCGACGTCTCTCTCTGGGTTTGTCTTTCAAAGAGAAGAATTCCAGGTCTTCATCACCTGGCGACTCTTCATCAGTCTGCACGTCTTCGGTCATTAACCATCATGAAGCTTTGAACTTTCCCTTCATCCTCCGATCAGCCCGGAGCTTTATTAATGCTGAAGTCACTCCGAGAGCTTCCCACACGTTCTCCACACGTTCTCCACATTTCAACGACTTTATCTCCAGGTTTCATATTAACTGATGCTTGTCAGAGTTTTGCATTAACTTGACTTTTCTCACTTCTGGTTCTAAAAAATCATTCAAATATTTTCTTTTTGTCTGGTAAAATCCCATTTCAACAAATGCTTTATTTTATTGTGAAATTTTTCACCAAATAAATTAAGATATTTTAATTAAGAATTTTTCTGTATTTTTTTTAAGATTATATTTTTACAATCTCTCAAGTGTTGGGGGGGGGGGGGGGGGGGGGGGGGGTATAATTAACATAAACATGTCAAACATTATTTTTTACCTGCAGTGTGTGTGTGTTGGTGTTTTTGCTGCCACCTGCTGGACACAGCAGCTTTCTAAAGTTCAGTCCCTCAAACTACTTTAAACTAGTTTGATTCGAGATTCTAACTTTCCCAAGTTTCACTCTGACTTTTTAGAAAGTTGTTCATACCGGGGTTAACCAGCAGGGGGCAGAGTTCACCAGCAGCATGAGAAGGTTTGATTGACTTTTAAACAGTGAAAGTTGATCAGATCGGTCTGGTTGAGTTGGGTGGCGCCCCCTGGTGGTAGACTAACTGCCCGAGAGATTTAAACCGTGAAGAAGAAGCAGTCCTGGAGGTTGGTTGTCGCGACGACGGAAAGATGAAGAAAAGAAGAAATAGCTGGAATTCTTCTCCAGTTTTTCTTTCGCTTCAGATTTCAGCCGCAAAAAAGAAAAAAAGAAAAAGTGGAAAATGAGAAACAGACCGAGGAGGAGGAGCAGAAGAGGAGGGGAGCCGGTCTGGCTGGAGGAGGAGGAGGAGGAGGAGGAGGAAGAGGAGGAGAGCCGGTCTGGCTCAGATGTCTGGCTGGAGGAGGAGGAGGAAGAGGAGGAGGAAGAGGAGGAGGAGTCGTGGTGCAGCTCTGCTACTCAGATCAAAGTTTCACACCAAAGCTTGAAGCTGCTGAAAGAAACACGACAGTTTGTCTGCAGGAGAAGTGAGGATCCAGCAGGAGGAGGAGGAGGAGGAGGAGGAGGAGAGGTCTGGGACAAAGTGAAGAAGACCTGAGACCCTCAGACGAGGAGGCTTCCATCCGGATCCTGGTTTTGGAGGCGGAGCAATTCGTTGCCATGGCGATGGAGACCAGGAGACGATTGGGGGGGGCTCTGACCTCCGACCAGGTGAGGACCAGCTGACCTGCAGGTGTTGACATGCAGTTGAACTGCCCTGCTGGGGTTTAGCCTCCCTCCTGCTCCTCCTGCTCCTCCTTCTTCACCTCCTCCTCCTTCTTCACCTCCTCCTGCTCCTACTGCTCCTACTGCTCCTCCTGCTCCTCCTCCTGCTCCTCCTTCTTCACCTCCTCCTCCTTCACCTCTTCCTCCTCCTCCTCCTTCACCTCCTCCTCCTCCTTCACCTCCTCCTCCTCCTTCACCTCTTCCTCCTCCTCCTCCTTCACCTCCTCCTCCTTCACCTCTTCCTCCTCCTTCACCTCCTCCTCCTTCACCTCTTCCTCCTCCTCCTCCTTCACCTCCTCCTCCTTCACCTCTTCCTCCTCCTTCTCCTTCACCTCCTCCTTCTCCTTCACCTCCTCCTCCTCCTTCACCTCCTCCTCCTTCACCTCTTCCTCCTCCTCTTCCTCCTCCTCCTCCTTCACCTCTTCCTCCTCCTTCTCCTTCACCTCCTCCTTCTCCTTCACCTCCTCCTCCTTCACCTCCTCCTCCTCCTTCACCTCCTCCTCCTTCACCTCCTCCTCCTCCTTCACCTCTTCCTCCTCCTTCACCTCCTCCTCCTTCACCTCCTCCTTCTCCTTCACCTCCTCCTCCTTCACCTCCTCCTCCTCCTTCACCTCCTCCTCCTTCACCTCCTCCTCCTCCTTCACCTCTTCCTCCTCCTCTTCCTCCTCCTCCTCCTTCACCTCCTCCTCCTTCACCTCTTCCTCCTCCTCCTCCTTCACCTCTTCCTCCTCCTTCTCCTTCACCTCCTCCTCCTCAGTTCAGCACCATGAGGTTCTCCACCTGAACGCTCCCAGCAGCGCCTTCTACAGTACAGGTGAGTCCACTGCAGCTCCCTCATGCTGAAGGCGCTCACACACACACACACACACACACACACACACACACACACACACACACACACACACACACACACACACACACACACACAACACACAGCAGCTGGATCTGTTGTCTATTTTTAAGCTTCTGGCTCTTCATTCATATCTGCCCATGTCTGTCCACACTCCTGTGTGTGTGTGTGTGTGTGTGTGTGTGTGTGTGTGTGTGTGTGTGTGTGTGTGTGTGTGTGTGTGTTAATTACTGACTGCATTTTGATTCCACTGTCTCACTCTGATTTGTTGACTCATCTCTTTTTTTCATCATTGTCTCGCTTCCTGTTTTTACTGTTACAAGAAATTACAAATAAATGTTTCAACTGAGCTCTCTCTCTCTCTCTCTCTCTCTCTCTCTCTCTCTCTCTCTCTCTCTCTCTCTCTCTCTCTCTCTCTCTCTCTCTCTCTCTCTCTCTCTCTCTCTCTCTCTCTCTCTCTCTGTCTCTGTCTCTCTCTGTCTCTCTCTCTGTCTCTGTCTCTCTGTCTCTGTCTCTCTCTCTGTCTCTGTCTCTCTGTCTGTCTGTCTGTCTCTCTCTCTCTGTCTCACTCTCTGTCTCTGTCTCTCTCTCTCTCTCTCTGTCTCTCTGTCTCTCTTTCTCTCTCTCTCTCTCCATCCACATGTCCTGAGGGGATGGGCGAGCGAGCTTGGCTCTCAGTAAGTCAGTGGGTCACTGCGGGGGAGGGGTGTGGGGTCAGAGGTCAGCCTGTAGCTTTATCTCCTCCCTGCTCGGTGATAAGAGGGTGCGTTTGTTTTCCTCTGCTGTTGATGTGCATTTGGGAAGGGCGCTGCAGACGGGTGGTGTTTACTCACAGCACACCGTAACCTCAGGGTGCGTTTGATTTGTTGATCCTCTTGAGCAATGAGGGTTTGTTGGTTTGTTGGTGACCCCAGAAGTTTTTACTCTTGACTCCACAGGCAGGTGGAGTTTAGCTGTGTTCCAGCAGGCAGGGACCTGAGGGTGTGTTTGATTTGTTGATAGGACCCTCCCCTTCCCTCCTCATCAGTCACTGGGGTATCTTTGTTTTATGTAACATTGATGTGGGTGTGTTTGTTTCAGGGCCTGGGGAGGGGGGGGGGGGGTGCCTGTTGGTTTGGAGAGCAGCTCCCTTGCAGGGGTGTGTTTGATTTTACTATCACAAAGTGACCTTGCTGTTGAGTGGAGTCAGAACCACTTGGTGGCGTCTCGTGATCAGGAGCGCTTGTTTCGCTGCAGGGAGCCGCCTGAAGCGCAGGACTCTTCTCCAGATTCTGCTCGTTGCTAAGCTGCTAAAGAAGAACAGATCTGAGAGTTTAGAATGAAGAGAAAGACCTCTACAGAGAACCTCGTTCTGTCCTGAACCTCTACAGAGAACCTCGTTCTGTCCTCAACCTCTACAGAGAACCTCGTTCTGTCCTGAACCTCTACAGAGAACCTCGTTCTGTCCTCAACCTCTACAGAGAACCTCGTTCTGTCCTGAACCTCTACAGAGAACCTCGTTCTGTCCTGAACCTCTACAGAGAACCATGTTCTGTCCTGAACCTCTCCAGAGAACCTCGTTCTGTCCTGAACCTCTACAGAGAACCTCGTTCTGTCCTGAACCTTCATGAACCTCTCCAGAGAACCTCGTTCTGTCCTGAACCTTCATCAACCCACGGTGGAGTCTTTTGAGGTTCTGTGAGGATCCCCACCAGCAGGAGGAGAGGAACCAACACTTCTAAGATGCTGCTATTATTTTAATGACCATTATGTTAAAGAACAGGGAATGGTTCCGTCCCTAGTATTGATCTTAATATTACACCTACTAGACAGTCAAACTCTTTTATTATTATTCCCACAACTAGAGTTTCAAACATTTTCCTAATAATGTTCTTCATTTTTCATCCAATATTTCAGGTCCCTGATAAAATAATTCCAGGTTCTTCTTTCTATTTGTTCCAGTTTTTACATCATTTCTCTGACGTTTTATTTAAAGGTTCTATGTGTTCCGTTCATTAACCCTACTGAGTTACAACTAACAATGTTATCAACTAATTCATCACTGCTAGTTTAAGTCAATCAGATCTGGACCTGGTTTGTTTCCTGGTTAATTAATAAATGAATAAACACCAATAAAACATGTCTTCTAAACTAAAAGCAGCTTAATGTGATTCAGCCAATCGCTGCAGCCCACAGGAACCTGTCAACGTTCTACTTCCTGGGACTAAGAGCACTTTTCCTCTGGTCACTGTGGAACCGACTACTAGTCAGGAAACAGGGGAAATAAAGTGATGGTTCTGGTTCTGGTTCTGGTTAGGGTTCTGGTTCTGGTTCTGGTTAGGGTTCTGGTTCTGGATATGTTTAGGGTTCTGGTTCTGGTTAGGGTTATGTTTAGGGTTCTGGTTCTGGTTATGTTTAGGGTTCTGGTTCTGCTTAGGGTTCTGGTTCTGGTTATGTTTAGGGTTCTGGTTCTGGTTAGGGTTCTGGTTATGTTTAGGGTTCTGGTTCTGGTTAGGGTTATGTTCTGGTTTTGGTTCTGGTTCTGGCGACTGGAAGGGTTAGGGTTATGGTTATGTTTAGGGTTCTAGTTCTGGTTAGGGTTCTGGTTCTGGTAGGGTTATGTTTAGGGTTCTGGTTTTGGTTCTGGTTCTGGTTCTGGCAGCAGGAGTCAGAGTTTTTGTGTTTGAAATGAAAACTTGAATGTTTTGCTTCCTGCTTGTCGAGGCTCCAGTCGTGACGTTCTGCTGTTCAGGGTTCAGAAGCTGGGTTAGGGTTAGAGCTAACGGGGTTAGGGTTAGACCTAACTGGGTTAGGGTTAGAGCTAACTGGGTTAGGGTTAGAGCTAACGGGGTTAGGGTTAGAGCTAACTGGGTTAGGGGTAGAGCTAACTGGGTTAGGGTTAGAGCTAACTGGGTTAGGGTTAGAGCTAACTGGGTTAGGGTTAGAGCTAACTGGGTTAGGGTTAGACCTAACTGGGTTAGGGGTAGAGCTAACTGGGTTAGGGTTAGAGCTAACTGGGTTAGGGTTAGAGCTAACTGGGTTAGGGTTAGACCTAACTGGGTTAGGGTTAGAGCTAACGGGGTTAGGGTTAGAGCTAACTGGGTTAGGGTTAGACCTAACTGGGTTAGGGTTAGACCTAACTGGGTTAGGGTTAGACCTAACTGGGTTAGGGTTAGAACTAACTGGGTTAGGGTTAGAGCTAACGGGGTTAGGGTTAGAGCTAACTGGGTTAGGGTTAGAGCTAACTGGGTTAGGGTTAGACCTAACGGGGTTAGGGTTAGAGCTAACGGGGTTAGGGTTAGAGCTAACTGGGTTAGGGTTAGACCTAACTGGGTTAGGGTTAGAGCTAACGGGGTTAGGGTTAGAGCTAACTGGGTTAGGGTTAGAGCTAACGGGGTTAGGGTTAGAGCTAACTGGGTTAGGGTTAGAGCTAACTGGGTTAGGGTTAGAGCTAACTGGGTTAGGGTTAGAACTAACTGGGTTAGGGTTAGACCTAACGGGGTTAGGGTTAGAGCTAACGGGGTTAGGGTTAGACCTAACGGGGTTAGGGTTAGAGCTAACGGGGTTAGGGTTAGAGCTAACTGGGTTAGGGTTAGAACTAACGGGGTTAGGGTTAGACCTAACGGGGTTAGGGTTAGAGCTAACTGGGCGGGCATTGCGGGGCGGGGCGGTGCGGGGAGGGGCGGTGCGGGGAGGGGCGGGGCATTGCGGGGAGGGGCGGGGCATTGCGGGGCGGGGCGGTGCATGTTGTCCTGTTCCACTAGAAAATAAAGTCGAGCTCCCTAAACTCCTCAGAACCGACACCAACAGCACCACCTAGTGGACCAACATGGAAACGACATCATTTTCAGTTTCTGTTTCAATGTAAAATCAGAACTTTTCTGAAATGAAGCCTTTTAATTGGACACAAACAGTCACGTGACTGACGTCTTCACAGTGTCAATGTCTCTCCACCTTCCTCTCTCTCTCACTCCTATAATTTGTTGTCATGGAAACCAAAATGGAGGAGAGAGAGAGAGAGAGACTCTCTCTCCCCCCACCCCCTCCTCTCTGCCTCCACCCGCCCCTCTCACACCGGGCAGCTCAGTGGATCAAACCGAGCGGATCTAACCTACTTCTGGTCCGCAGCAGCAGCAGCAGCAGCAGACTGTCGGTGCTGCGGCCGGTTCTGTCGGTGCTGCCGGTCCGGTCCGGAGCAGTGGGCGGTGTGTGTGTGTGTGGGCGGGTGTCAGAACCGGTCCGGTGCGCGTGGCAGTGTGTGAGTGTGACCCGGTTTCTCTGCAGCTGGACCGGGAGAGCGGCTCTCTCCCCGCACCGCCTCCGTCTTTAATGACCGGATTCGTGTTCTGCTGCGCGGTGTACATGGACAGAAGCAGCCTGACCAGGGGTGAGTCCCGCACGCGCACACGCACTGCACCTGCTGACAGCGCGTGCACGCGCACCGCTGCAGCCTCGACGCATCGCAGCTTTATACTTAAATCATCACGGTTCGTTTCTTGGTTTTTTTATCGTCTGTTATTGGAGAGTAATCCTCGCGGTGGGGGAGGAGGTGCGCGCCCACACGCTGCCGTGCACGCGCACACACTGACCGACATCTCGCCGCAGTGAATGTAGGCTAGTGTGGCTGCACGAGACTGCGTCTGCCAGATGTGAAGGGGTTAAAAACACGGAGAGGAGCCGCTCCGCACGCTGGACCAGGGTTCGATCCCCCGCTGATCGATCCGCTGCTGTGTGTGTGTGTGTGTGTGTGTGTGTGTGTGTGTGTGTGTGTGTGTGTGTGTGTGTGTGTGTGTGTGTGTGTGTGTGTGTGTGTGTAATTTTATTGATGGTTTATAATCCATCGACTAGATGTGGCAGCCGCTGGAGGGTGGAGGATGGAGGATGGAGGGTGGAGGGTGGAGGGTGGAGGACTGTTAATTAACCAGAGTGTGTCTGTGGTGTTTCAGTTTGATTCTGCAGGCTGATGGACACACCCCCCCCTCTCTCTCTCACACACACACACACACACACACAGACACACACACACACACACACACACACACACACACACACACACACACACACACACACACACACACACACACACACACACACACACACACACAGAGGACATCCTCCTGCACACGCTGACCTTTAACATCTAAATTCTCCCGCCGCCTCTGATCTTAGTCCCAAAATGGAGGCCGGGTCCTGGCGGCATCACGCCGAGATAGAAATCTATAGAGCGGCCAGGTGGAGCAGCGGAACGCTCTCTCTGCTCCTCGCCTCCATCACACCTCCTCTGGGAGATTCAGGACACCACCACCCGGGGCTCGGCAGCACGGTGGGGCAGTGGTTCTGATGAGGCTGGAGAGACGAACCAGAACCGCCTCTGTCAGACGACAGTGGGTCAGTTTGTTCAGTCCAGGAGTCCTGCTGGGTTCAGGTCCCGCCCTGACTGCAATGAGGGGCTCTGATTGGTGATTACACGTGAAGCAGCTACGAGTTTCGCCAACGATGATTCTTGAAAAGCAACCGTGGAGTTTTAGATAAACTCCACGTCTCCAGTTCTGAAGGAGGCGGGGATTTATGTGAATTCATGACATCGTGGGTTTTTTTCCCAGGATCCTGATTGGCTATCAAAGCTTCATGCTTCTTGTTACACTGCCCCCTACAGGTCCGGTTGCTCATAGCAGCTCTGAACCAGGTGGATGTGCGGTTCGTGTCAATGAAGTTTATTTAGTAAAAATGGAGGGAGAAAATCAGTTTTAGTAGAAACCAGAGACGTATGGACACCCTGGTTGGTCATGGAACAGAAGGTTTCTATTAACAATAGATTCTAAATCTGGAGAATCACAATCGATAACCAACAGAACCTGAAGAACAATGAGTCGAACGTCCTCCAGAACAATGTCTGGAACATTTTCATGCTTGATGTGAAGAACGTCTTTAGACTTCCTGGAAAGTTTGAAACAGAAAGAAGAAGATCTAGAAGCTCGTAGAGAAGCAGCGACACTTTGAATATCAGGAGAACGTTTCCAAAGTCAAACAAAGGAAGTATTAGAACCTCGAGAGTTTAAATAAACACCAACCCAGTAGAACATTTTGAGGAACCAACCGAGTCAGAAAAACGTAGTTAACAACTCAGCTTGTGGACTAGAAGTGGACGATGTGAAGAACGGGAGCTTGGAGAACTCAGAACCTGGGGAACCTGATGTGTTCTGATCAACATTTCAGACCCAGTTGATACCGAGTGAAACGGTTTAATGATCTTTGGAAGGAACGAGGCAGAAGACTTAATGTTATTGGAAGACTTGGTAACGGGTTGGTAATGGGTTGGTAATGAATTAGTAAGGAGTTAGTAATGGTTTGGTAACGACTTGGTAACGGGTTGGTAATGGTTTGGTAATGAGTTAGTAAGGAGTTAGTAAGGAGTTAGTAATGGTTTGGTAACAACTTGGTAACGGGTTGGTAATGGTTTGGTAATGGTTTGGTAACGACTTGGTAATGGGTTGGTAACGGGTTGGTAATGGTTTGGTAATGGTTTGGTAACGACTTGGTAACGGGTTGGTAATGGGTTGGTAATGACTTGGTAACGGGTTGGTAATGGGTTGGTAATGGTTTGGTAATGGTTTGGTAATGACTTGGTAACGGGTTGGTAATGGGTTGGTAATGGTTTGGTAATGACTTGGTAACGGGTTGGTAATGGTTTGGTAATGGTTTGGTAATGACTTGGTAACGGGTTGGTAATGGTTTGGTAATGGTTTGGTAATGACTTGGTAACGGGTTGGTAATGACTTGGTAATGGTTTGGTAATGACTTGGTAACGGGTTGGTAATGGTTTGGTAATGGTTTGGTAATGACTTGTAACGGGTTGGTAATGACTTGGTAATGGTTTGGTAATGACTTGGTAACGGGTTGGTAATGGGTTGGTAATGGTTTGGTAACGGGTTGGTCATGACTCTGGTAATTTTAGGAGAACGTGAACTGAACGTTCTGTAATTCTGTCTGAGGAACGTCACTGTGAGCGGCTCTCTCACCGTTCAACGTTGTTTTAGGCCCCGTTTCCACGACAACGAATACGAGTGTATCCGCAAAACTTTCTTCACCTTTGGGGCGTCCGTTTCCACGACACCAGTGTTCTGATCCACTGTGTCCATGAAGGTTTTAATCCGGCTCCCAAAGTGGAAAGATTCTTTCACGGTCTCTGTTCCCTCCTGCAGAGACTGATGGAGGCTCCAGAGCCTGTTACTGCTCATCTCCCCCTCCCTCCAGTTGTAAACAAACATGGCGGCCGCGTAGTGGTACGGCCCGTAGTGGTACGGCCCGTAGTGGTACGGCCCGTAGTGGTACGCCCCGTAGTGGTACGACCCTTAGTGGTACGCCCCGTGGTGGTACGACCCGTGGTGGTACGGCCCGTGGTGGTACAGCCCGTGGTGGTACGACCCGTGGTGGTACGGCCCGTGGTGGTACGGCCCGTGGTGGTACGACCCGTGGTGGTACGGCCCGTAGTGGTACGACCCGTAGTGGTACGACCCGTAGTGGTACGACCCGTAGTGGTACGACCCGCGGTCCATATTCTAGTTCTATGGTCCAGATCAGTAGTTTAATAGTTGAGACTCTCCCTGATAGAATCCGGTTCCTCATCAGTCCACTAGGATGTCAGGTTCTCTCCATTTTCTTCACCTTTATAGTGTTTTGTTCTCTGCACACGTCTGTGTAGTTTCATTACAAAATCAAGCAACAGCACCCTCCAGTGGCCCGGCAGACTAACTACACCGTTGTCTCTGCTGCTGCAGTGGAAACACACTCCTTTAACGGATTAGGTGATGTCAGGTGAAACGTTGTGGTGTAATCAGGGCCTTAGAGAGTTGCCAGATTCCTGATCCTTCCAGTGAAAACCCAGTAAGACTCACTGTAAACGAGCCTTAACATGTCGGCGGAAAACAGCCAATCTGGCAACCAGCAGCCCCCAGAGTGGCTCCACCGCCTACGTCATCAACATGTGAAGCATCACGACAAAAACAAGTAGAAGACAGCAGCTCGACCTCAGTAACGACTCGGTAATGAGTTGGTAACGTCAAACGAAGCCCCTTGGTTGAAGGACCAGACCCTCGAAGCGTCTGATTGGACAGATCTGTTGGGTTTCTCTCTGTTCAAAGCACCGAGAAACGAGTGTGTTATATTTGGTGCTTATAAATAAAGTTGAATTGAATTGGACAGATTCGGGATCATATTGATGAGGAGAGCGAGCAGGAGTGTTTCTAGATCCTCTGCCGGTGTTATGACGAGAACTGTACTCTGTACTATGAAGGTTGAACGTGACGGTCCTTCAGCTATACTTCGATTGATCTTTTGGAAAGTACCACGTTATATGATCAGATGTTTGGACAAGAAGTCCCACGGCTGATCAGAGGCATTGATTTGTCCAGATGGAGCCGCTGATTGTCCTAATTTTCCTCATCCCAACTTTTTGTTTTAGACATTTATCTTCCTGTCAGTCGAATCATTTCTGTAGCAGCTTTCTGTTGTCACATGGTGACCCCTAGTGGTCACAGGTGGTATTTTGATGAGTCACATCTGGAGCTAAGTCACATGAGCAGCAAGATAACGACAATGTTTTACACGCTATCGTTTTTCAAAGATTCTCCAAGAGGCGGAAAACAAAGGTAACTGATCCAGAAGAAAGTGGCGCCTTGGGTTTCTGCTTCAGACGGATGTCCCTCAGTTTTACTTCTTTATTTTGGTCTCAGATGAAGTTTTATTTCTACTGGTTTAGAAAGTTTCAATCAAAGTCCTGAAGTTAGAAACGATGAAAGAAGTTCAGCCTCCAAAGAGAAAACCTGTCCTGCTCTTCTGTTCAGGATGAGAATCCATCAATTCTCTTATTGATTCTCATGTGGAGCAGAAACCTGCCGTGTCACCAGCAGAGGGCGGTGTAACCTTTGGTTCCTATTTCCTCCTCTGGTCAAACTCCTAAGTTTCGTCTTTTCTCTTGAAATGGAACCAAACTCTCCAGGGTCCGCGGCGCTCCATGGCGTCGCCACGCAACTGTGTAGCTAGCATTAGCTATGCTACGTGCGTGGCGACGCCATTCGCTGCCGCCGGAACCGATCACGGAATCGTTTAGGGTTAGCTAACGCTAACTGGAGACCGTGTGTGTGTGTGTGTGTGTGTGTGTGTGTGTGTGTGTGTGTGTGTGTGTGTGTGTGTGTGTGTGTGTGTGTGTGTGTGTGTGTGTGTGTGTGTGTGTGTGTGTGTGTGTGTGTGTGTGTGTGTGTGTGTGTGCGGCTGTGGGCCAACATGAACACTACATCGTCATAGCTTCTTTTCGTTGCCGTGGAAACAAACATCGTTTTCAAAATGTTGTCATGAAAACGTGAAACTTGTCCCAATCAAGAACGAAGTGTTCTCTATGGACGTTTCAGGGAAAAACCTTTTGGAGGCTGAAGGAACCAGAACCTTCGTTCGCTCCAGAAACAGTCGTTTTTTTAAGGAAGCGCGTCAGACTGCGTCTCCAAACGCCTGGCGGCTTCATGAAGCGGTGAAAAGATGCTTCAGGTCAGAATCAGGATCAGGATCAGGACTAGAAGAGACAGAGACGCCTTGTCCTGTGGTGGACGTTTGTCCAGTACGAAGGACAAAGACACGGTTCTTACTGATGAAGGAGCTCCTGTGTTACATCACGTCCATGAGCAGTAAGGGACACGATAAAGACACGTTGAAGTGATTTAATAGGATCTCATGTCTCAGAGCAAACGAGGACGGATGGACAGACGTCTCTCCGGGGACAAAAAAATCCCGACTTTGATTTTTGTCTTTTTCTGAAGTGAACGAAGGTTTTGTGTTTTTTTTCGTCGTGTCCTCAGAGTCCTGGATGGTTTGTCCTCTGAAGGTTTGCTGAGCTGCATGGTGACCTGACGCTGAGGTCAAAGGTCACAGAGGTGATCGATGGAGCCGATCGGTCCTGATTGGAAGCGTGTGCAGCTCGTCAATAACTCCTGGAGGTGTTTCTGCTGATTCATTCCACCAGGAGACAACCTGACTCAGCAGAAACCAGACAGGAAGTGAAAGTTCTGCACCATCAATCAATGAGTTGAGACATTGATCGTGTTTCATCCTGCTCTGGATTACTTTACTGGATTACTTTACTGGATTACTTTACTGGATTACTTTACTGCTTCTTGGTGATTCCAGTTTCACAGGTTTTTTCAGCTCGTTAAACTTTAGTTCTGGATCATCACATTATTTCTTCATCAGGTTTATGGTAGTTATTGATTATTGATCATGTGACTTGAGGAGTCGTTTCCCTTCACATGGCGTCAAACTGTTGTTGTGATGATGAATCTAAACTTTTATTTTATTTTTTCTGTTCGATTGAAACTTTTATTTCTTTGAGCATAACTTCATTTGTTGTTTTATTACATTTCTCACAGTTTTGAGCTTCAATTTAAAGACCCAGTCCGTTCCGTGTGTCCTTGTGGGCGGAGCTAACCTGCCCCCCCCCCCCCCCCCCCCCCCAGGCCCCTCCTCCTCCTCCAGTCCCAGCTTGCTGACGAAGAGCCTCTCTCTGGAGCCGTCCTGCTCTCCGTGTGGCCACCTGGCGACGCTGGACGCAGACTCTCCCCAGCAGCCGACCTCTGACCCCGGGCCCGCCTCCTGCTCCTCTGGCCCCGCCTCCCTGGAGGGGGGGGCGGAGCTGGCAGAGCGCCGCAGTTCTGCCAATGGCCTGCTGCTGGTGAGCGACACGGGTCCGCCGGAGCCGCCGGTGGCCACAACAGCGCCACCGAGCAAAGGCCGCCCTCCACTGCCGGGCCCCAAACCTCAGGGTGAGCCACCGCCTGATCACGCCGCCCCATCACGGCGTCACATCACGCCGCCACATCACGCCGCCACATCACGCCGCCACATCACACCACCGCATCACGCCGCCACATCACGCAGCCACATCACACCACATCACGCCGCCCCATCACGCCGCCCCATCACGCCGCCACATCACGCCGCCACATCATGCCGCCGCATCACGCCGCCGCATCACGCCGCCACATCACGCAGCCACATCACACCACATCACGCCGCCCCATCACGCCGCCCCATCACGCCGCCACATCACGCCGCCACATCACGCCGCCACATCACGCCGCCGCATCACACCACCGCATCACGCAGCCACATCACACCACATCACGCCGCATCACACCGCCACATCACACCGCCACATCACGCCGCCGCATCACGCCGCCACATCACGCCGCCGCATCACACCGCCAGGTTTCCAGAGCTGGTTACTAACTGGCTGTGATTTCCACAGTGCCCCCGAAGCCCCCCCACCTTCAACAGCAGGCGGGTGTGTCCAGGCCACGCCCCCGCCCTCCAGATAAGCCCCTCCCCCCCACGCCGCCCAGCAGACCCCTCCCAGCAGACCCTCGAGGGGGTCGGACTCCGCCCCTCCGCGACGACGGCACCGCCTCCCCGACATGCGTCCTGTCACTCATCGAGAAGTTTGAGCGGTGAGTTCTGATTGGTCAATGGAGGAGTGATGTCATCCTCACCTGACGACTAACTTTGACAAACATTATTTAGATTATTTTTCCATCAACAGATTAGAATCTGAGTTTTATGTTCGGATTTTCAAAAACATGACAAATCTTCCAACATGACAAGGAATTTGTTCCAAGTCCAAGAGTCCAGAACCAGGTCCAGAACCAGGTCCAGAACCAGGTCCAGAACCAGGTCTGGAAACCAGTTTGAACTAGTCTGAATCCAACTTTGTTATCATCACTAAAACTGCTTTCTGACTGAAACAAAGTCAGAGCACCAGTTCTGTCCGCTTGGTGATTGGCTGATCGGAGCTCCTCCCACGGAGACGGTTCTGCTTCCTCTCATTGTTTGTTTGTTTGTTTGTTTGTTTGTTTGTAGCGAGCAGATCATCGTAGTTCCTGACATCACGGGAGGAGCTCTGTGTCCCCGCCTCCTTGACCCCGCCTCCTCCTCCCGACCTTCATCGCCACCATCCTCGGCCCCCCCTCCACCCGACGAGCCGGTGCCTCCCGATGACATCACACCGGGTGATGAGGGGGAGGGGCGGGAGGTCGACCCTCCTCAGGATGAAGATGATGAAGATGATGATGACGAGGAGGTGGCCGCGGCGTGCCGCGACGACCCTCATCACAAACGTCTGTCCATGGAGTCGGGTTACAGCGCCTCGGAGAAGCAGTTGGACGACGAGGCGGTTGCCGTGGAGATGAGGGAGCCGCCGCCACTGCTCGACCAATCAGAACTGCCGTCTGAGCGCCTGTCCCTCCCCTCCTCGCAGACGGACGGGAAGCTGGCCAATCGCGACAGCGGCATTGACAGCATCAGCTCGCCGTCGCACAGCGAGGAGCTCTGCTTCGCCAGCGTGGACGATGGGGGCGTGGCCTACCCGTGCAGCCCCGCCCTCCTGCCCCGCCTCTCCAGCTCCTCCTCGTGCGCCGGCGACGCGGGGGAGGGGGAGGAGGGTGAGGCGAGGGGCGGAGCCAGGAGAAGGAGGGAATTCTCCGAGGAGGGAGAGAGCGACCTCGAGGTGGAGGAGGCGGAGCTAACACTGGTGCTGCCGCCGCCCAAAACCGACCGGCAGGACTCAGCGGAGGTAACTGAAGTTATCCATTACATTTAATTTACAGTTACTCTGCGGAGGTAACTGAAGTTACTCATTATAGTTAAGTTACAGTTACTCTGCGGAGGTAACTGAAGTTACTCATTATAGTTAAGTTACAGTTACTCTGCGGAGGTAACTGATGTTACTCATTATAGTTAAGTTACAGTTACTCTGCAGAGGTAACTGAAGTTACTCAGTTACAGTTACTGAAGCGTTCAGATTGCGTGAAGGAACCGTTGGTTTCAGGAGCATGAAGCAGGCTCTGCTCCAGGCTCTGGTCCGGGTTCTGGTTCTGGTTCTGGTCCAGGCTCTGGTCCGGGCTCTGGTCCAGGGTCTGGTCCTGACTCTGGTCCAGGCTCTGGTCCGGGTTCTGGTCCAGGCTCTGGTCCGGGTTCTGGTCCGGGTTCTGGTCCTGGTTCTGGTCCAGGCTCTGGTCCAGGCTCTGTTCCAGGCTCTGGTCCGGGTTCTGGTCCGGGTTCTGGTCCTGGTTCTGGTCCAGGCTCTGGTCCAGGCTCTGTTCCAGGCTCTGGTCTGGTTTCTGGTCTGGGTTCTGGTCTGGGTTCTGGTCCAGGCTCTGGTCTGGGTTCTGGTCCAGGTTCTGGTCCAGACCTTCTCCTCCCTCAGTTCCTCTGTGATCTTCTTGGTGTCCAGATGTCGGTCCAGCAGAGAGTCTTCAACATCGCCAACGAGCTGCTGCACACCGAGACCGCCTACGTCTCCAAACTCCACCTGCTGGACCAGGTCAGTCCTCCAGGATCCTCTGAGGTCCAGCTGGGTCCTCCGGGGTCTAACTGGGTCCTCTGGGCTCCTCAGTTTTCAGCTGTTTGTGGAGATTAAATGTTGTTAGTGAGCGTGTCTTTGGTTTTCTTTTGGTCCCTTGATTATGGTGGTTTATGGATAGTTATTGTTGTACGTCTGTTTTAAGATGGTCTGTTACTGTTTTATGGTGGTCTGTTGTTGTTTTAAAGTGGTCTGTTGCTGTTTTAAGGTGGTCTGTTGCTGTTTTAAGGTGGTCTGTTGCTGTTTTATGGTGGTCTGTTACTGTTTTAAGGTGGTCTGTTGCTGTTTTATGGTGGTCTGTTGCTGTTTTAAGGTGGTCTGTTACTGTTTTAAGGTGGTCTGTTGCTGTTTTAAGGTGGTCTGTTACTGTTTTATGGTGGTCTGTTACTGTTTTATGGTGGTCTGTTGCTGTTTTAAGGTGGTCTGTTGCTGTTTTAAGGTGGTCTGTTACTGTTTTATGGTGGTCTGTTGCTGTTTTAAGGTGGTCTGTTACTGTTTTAAGGTGGTCTGTTGCTGTTTTAAGGTGGTCTGTTACTGTTTTAAGATGGTCTGTTGCTGTTTTATGGTGGTCTGTTACTGTTTTATGGTGGTCTGTTACTGTTTTAAGGTGGTCTGTTACTGTTTTAAGATGGTCTGTTACTGTTTTATGGTGGTCTGTTACTGTTTTAAGGTGGTCTGTTGCTGTTTTAAGGTGGTCTGTTGTTGTTTTAAGGTGGTCTGTTACTGTTTTATGGTGGTCTGTTGCTGTTTTATGGTGGTCTGTTGCTGTTTTAAGGTGGTCTGTTGTTGTTTTAAGGTGGTCTGTTACTGTTTTAAGATGGTCTGTTACTGTTTTATGGTGGTCTGTTGCTGTTTTATGGTGGTCTGTTACTGTTTTAAGGTGGTCTGTTACTGTTTTATGGTGGTCTGTTGCTGTTTTAAGGTGGTCTGTTGCTGTTTTAAGGTGGTCTGTTGTTGTTTTAAGGTGGTCTGTTACTGTTTCTTAGGTTTGACAAACTCAACCCAGAATAAAATTTCCCAGAATGCAGAGCAGACGTGGATTCGGACATGTTGGTTTTTCTGCGTCACTTCGTTTGTTCTTCATCCTTCAGATCCTTCATCTGTCTCTGTTGCCGTGGAAACTTCTTCCATATTTACCCTGCAGGGCTGCTGGGTGTGAACTGATTCAGCTGTGAGCACTAAACTCCTCCTCCTCCTCCTCCTCCTCCTCCTCCTCCTGCTGCAGGTCTTCTGTGCCAGACTCCTGGAGGAGGCTCGGTCTCGCTCCTCCTTCCCTTGTGATGTCGTTCAGGGAATCTTCTCCAACATCTGCTCCATCTACTGCTTCCACCAGCAGTTCCTCCTACCGGCGCTGCAGAAGCGGATGGAGGAGTGGTGAGCAACCTGCCCCCCTCCCCCTCCTCCTTCACCTCCTCCTCCTCCTCCTTCACCTCCTCCTCTTCCTCCTTCACCACCTCCTCCTTCACCTCCTGCTCCTCCTCCTCAGGGAGTTGAACCCTCGTATCGGAGACATCCTGCAGAAGTTGGCTCCCTTCCTGAAGATGTACGGAGAATATGTGAAGAACTTCGACCAAGCGATGGAGCTGGTCAACATCTGGATGGAGCGGAGTGCTCCGTTCAAGGCCATCGTCCAGGAGATCCAGGTACAGAACCAGATCCACACCCAGAACCGGAACCTGACCCTGACCCTGACCCAGAACCAGAACCAGAACCAGACCCAGAACCAGACCCAGACCCAGAACCAGGCTCAGTTGCTGTCGTTGCTTCCACCTTCTCGTTCTACTAACAGCTGATTGACGACTGTGTGTGTGTGTGTGTGTCTGTCTGTCTGTCTGTCTGTCTGTCTGTCTGTCTGTCTGTCTGTCTGTCTGTCTGTCTGTCTGTCTGTCTGTCTGTCTGTCTGTCTGTCTGTCTGTCTGTCTGTGTGTGTGTGTGTGTGTGTGTGTGTGTGTGTGTGTGTGTGTGTGTGTGTGCAGAGGGAGGAGCGCTGTGGGAACCTCACCCTGCAGCACCACATGTTGGAGCCGGTCCAGAGGATTCCTCGCTACGAGCTGCTGCTCAAAGATTACCTGCACCGCCTGCCGGAGGACGCCCCGGACCACCGGGACGCCCTGAGTAGGAAAACAAACGCGCCCAAACACCCCAGCGGCTCCTGAACACACACTGGGGACGTTTGTTCTCCACAGCAGCAGAACCTTCTGCTTGCACCTTCACACCATGTCGGAGGGCTTCATGCAGCGGCGTTAGCACGCTGCTGATGCTAATGCTAATGCTCCCTCAGTGGATTTGTTACAGTCTGGAATCACTGTGCACTGTTAGCATTAGCATTAGCTTCTAGTCTGGAGCTGTGCCCCATTAAGCCTGAACTCACTCAGTCCACTTTAGCATTAGCCTGCAGCCACAGTAGCAGTGGTTAGCATTAGCATGAAATCCCATTCTAGTAATTTGAGTATCAGTGTGTTTTAGCTGCTGTTTCGCTCCATCTGGCTCTGAGCGGACTGTTAGCATTAGCATTAGCAGAGGCTGCTGCTGTCTCGCTCCATCTGGCTCTGAGCGGACTGTTAGCATTAGCATTAGCAGAGGCTGCTGCTGTCTCGCTCCATCTGGCTCTGAGCGGACTGTTAGCATTAGCATTAGCAGAGGCGGCTGCTGTCTCGCTCCATCTGGCTCTGAGCGGACTGTTAGCATTAGCATTAGCAGAGGCTGCTGCTGTCTCGCTCCATCTGGCTCTGAGCGGACTGTTAGCATTAGCATTAGCAGAGGCGGCTGCTGTCTCGCTCCATCTGGCTCTGAGCGGACTGTTAGCATTAGCATTAGCAGAGGCTGCTGCTGTCTCGCTCCATCTGGCTCTGAGCGGACTGTTAGCATTAGCATTAGCAGAGGTTGCTGCGGTCTCTTACCATTAAAGAGCAGACCCAGCGTTGTGTACTTTGTGTTGTGTAATTTCCGTAATGTGTACTTGTTGTACTGTACTGTGGGTGTTGTTTTAACCCTTGGTGTGTCTCCCTGCAGAGTCTCTGGAACTGATCGCCACCGCCGCCGAACACTCCAACGCCGCCATCCGGAAGATGGTGAGTTAAACAGCAGTTCTGCAGTTTACAGGTTAACTTGTGGGAACGGCTGCACGTGTTCCCTAAATACATGGCGTGGAGAGAAAAGGCCGACACTGCTGGTTACAGATGATCCTTGACCTCGAAACATGAACAAGTTCTGGTTTACACATTTTCCCTGAACGCCTCACTCTGAGTCTCAGGGTCCAAATTTTCGCTCCTGTCTCCTTATATATGGACTTTACCTTAAAACCCTGGATGACATCACGGAGTTTAGGAAAGGAGTT
This sequence comes from Lipophrys pholis, assembly GCF_963383615.2. Lineage (NCBI taxonomy): Eukaryota > Metazoa > Chordata > Actinopteri > Blenniiformes > Blenniidae > Lipophrys > Lipophrys pholis. Next base: position 32,738,196 of record NC_137630.1, on the reverse strand, counting down.
AGGAGGCTTCCTAAAGGTGTTAGGAGGCTTCCTCAAGGAGTTAGGAGGCTTCCTAAAGGTGTTAGGAGGCTTCCTAAAGGAGTTAGTAAAGGTGTTAGGAGGCTTCCTAAAGGAGTTAGGAGGCTTCCTAAAGGTGTTAGGAAAGGTGTTAGGAGGCTTCCTAAAGGAGTTAGGAGGCTTCCTAAAGGAGTTAGGAAAGGTGTTAGGAGGCTTCCTAAAGGAGTTAGGAAAGGTGTTAGGAGGCTTCCTAAAGGAGTTAGTAAAGGTGTTAGGAGGCTTCCTAAAGGAGTTAGGAAAGGTGTTAGGAGACTTCCTAAAGGAGTTAGTAAAGGTGTTAGGAGGCTTCCTAAAGGAGTTAGGAGGCTTCCTAAAGGAGTTAGGAAAGGTGTTAGGAGGCTTCCTAAAGGAGTTAGGAAAGGTGTTAGGAGACTTCCTAAAGGAGTTAGTAAAGGTGTTAGGAGGCTTCCTAAAGGAGTTAGGAGGCTTCCTAAAGGAGTTAGGAAAGGTGTTAGGAGGCTTCCTAAAGGAGTTAGTAAAGGTGTTAGGAGGCTTCCTAAAGGAGTTAGTAAAGGTGTTAGGAGGCTTCCTAAAGGAGTTAGTAAAGGTGTTAGGAGGCTTCCTAAAGGAGTTAGTAAAGGAGATCACGGTGGTGAGGCAGTCAGACTTTCCCTTAGTGACGTCATAATAAAGCGACGGCGGCTCTAGTTAGTGACGTCTGCCATGGTGGGGAAGAACTACAAGTTTCTGAAAATGAACTACAAAAAGTTCATCTGGGTTCTAGATGATTTCAAGTGGTTCTAGGCAGATTATTGCTTTGGTAACTTACATGATCTGCTCCTTTTTCAGTCATCCTGAGTTTCCCTGAACGCTCCGATGAGCGGGTTCCTTTAAATGGAAGCATCAGTGGTTCCTAGGCTGAAGGAGGTTCTAAAGGAAGCATCAGTGGTTCCTAGGCTAAAGGAGGTTCTAAAGGAAGCATCAGTGGTTCCTAGGCTAAAGGAGGTTCTAAAGCAGGGCTGGGCACTCCTGGTCCTCGAGGGCCGCAGTCCTGCATGTTTTCCACGTCTCCCTGCTCAAACACACCTGAGTTGTCATGATGAGGCTCTGCAGAAAGCTTGATAAGGAACCAATAATTGCAGTCAGCTGTCTCGATGTGAGGACACATAGAAACCCTGCAGGACTGCGGCCCTCGAGGACCAGGAGTGCCCACCCCTGTTCTAAAGGATCCATCAGTGGTTCCTAGGCTGAAGGAGGTTCTAAAGGATCCATCAGTGGTTCCTAGGCTGAAGGAGGTTCTAAAGGAAGCATCAGTGGTTCCCAGGCTAAAGGAGGTTCTAAAGGAACCATCAGTGGTTCCTAGGCTAAAGGAGGTTCTAAAGGAACCATCAGTGGTTCCTAGGCTAAAGGAGGTTCTAATGGAAGCATCAAGCCTCCTTTCCTTTGCTTATTGAGGATTCAGACAGTCCTTATCATGGCCGCCACACAGAAGACTTATGGGGTGAAGGAGAAGTGGACAGGAAACAAGATAGAAGGGACTATTCCCTAACCCTCACCCTCTCACCCTCTCACCCTCTCACCCTCACCCTCTCACCCTCTCACCCTCAGCCTCTCACCCTCAGCATGGTCTTTTGACTCGAGGAGTGTTTTGTTTTCCAGGAGCGAATGAGGAAACTGCTGAAGGTTTACGAGCTTCTGGGGGGAGAAGAAGACATCGTCAACCCGACAAACGAGCTCATTAAGGAGGGACACATCCTGAAACTGTCCAATAAGAACGGAACCACGCAGGACAGATACCTCATCCTGGTACGACGCCTCACTGCCTCCGTCTGTCTCACTCCCTCTGTCTCACTCCCTCTGTTTCACTCTGTCTTACTCCCTCTGTCTCACTCCCTCTGTTTCACTCTGTCGTACTCCCTCTGTCTCACTCCCTCTGTCTGTCTCACTCCCTCTGTGTGTCTCACTCCCTCTGTCTGTCGTACTCCCTCACTCTTTTACTCCATCTGTCTTTCTTACTCCCTCTGTCTGTCTCACTCCCTCACTCTCTTACTCACTCTATCTGTCTCACTCCCTCACTCTGTCTCACTCCCTCACTCTCTTACTCACTCTATCTGTCTCACTCCCTCTCTCACTCTGTCTGCAGTTTAACGACAGGCTGCTGTACTGTGTCCCGAAGCTTTGTCTGATTGGTCAGAAGTACGGCGTGCGAGCTCGTATCGATGTGGACGGGATGGAGGTGAGAGCAGCAGGAGTGACACGTCTCACCAATCGGCTGCATCCACCCGGTGTTCACTGACAATGGTTTTCATTAAACCATCATCTGTGAATACGATGGTGTGTGTGTGTGTGTGTGTGTGTGTGTGTGTGTGTGTGTGTGTGTGTGTGTGTGTGTGTGTGTGTGTGTGTGTGTGTGTGTGTGTGTGTGTGTGTGTGTTTGTGTAGCTCAAGGAGACCAGCAGTGTGGCTGTTTCCAGGACCTTCCTGGTGTCTGGAAAACAGAGATCCCTGGAACTGCAGGCTAGGTACACACACACACACACACACACACACACACACACACACACACACACACACACACACACACACACACACACACACACACACACACAATGACTGACCTTCACGTCTCTCTCTGCAGAACCGAGGAGGAGAAGCAGGACTGGATCCAGGTAAACACTTAAAATATTCTTCTGAACCTTCGGTTCATTGGACCAAACGTCTGGTCTTTATCTAAAACTGGGTTTTTGGTGGTGAGGCTCTGTTACTGCAGATTTATTGGATGTTATTAGATGATGTTATTAGATGATGTTATTAGATGATGTTATTAGATGATGTTATTAGATGATGTTATTAGATGATGTTATTAGATGATGTTATTAGATGGTAGCAGAACGGCACATGTTCAGATAATGCTAAAGCGATTATTAATGCTAGGCTAAAGGAGCATCAGAGTCGCAGCTCCACTAAGCTCTAACTAACCTGTCTCTTTACACGTCGACGTGCTCGGAGCGTAAATGCAACTTTTGGAAAAGGCTCAGATTCCGTCGTCATAGAAACGGGACAAAACACAACTTTCCTGAAATGCTGCTACCGCCGTGGAGGAAGTAGTAGTTCTGCACGTGCTCAGTGGAGACACTCAGAACAAGTTTCCTCCAGAGTGTCATGAGTCTCAGTCCATGTTCTCCTGGACTTGGTAGTTTTATTTTGACAGTCACCATAATAACAATCCAACTTGATGGTCTGTCCTCTAGAATGTGTGTGTTCTCCTGTTGGTAATGTTTAGAGTGTGTGTGTGTGTGTGTGTGTGTGTGTGTGTGTGTGTGTGTGTGCTTTCAGTACTAAAACTAACAACAGCACCCACTAGTGGACCAACATGAGAACTACATCGTCTTCAGTGTTTGTGTTTGTGTCTTCAGGCCATCCAGGCCACCATCCAGAGACACGAGCAGACGGTGGAGAGCTTCAGACACCTCACCTGTTCCCTGCGAGATGACGACTCCACGCCGCCTCACTCCCCGGTAACACTGCCCCTCTGCCCCGGTGGCTACTCCCGGTACTGCAGTTGATCTCTCTCAGACAGGTTGTCGGTTCGACTCGTTATGTCCTTGTCTCTCAGAGCTGCGTGGAGCTGGGGAAACGAGCTCCGACTCCGATCCGTGAGAAAGAGGTGACGCTTTGCATGAAGTGTCAGGAGCCGTTCAACTCCATCACCAAGAGACGACACCACTGCAAAGCCTGCGGACACGTACGTTCATCCATCTCCACATTTGTTCTAGCTCCTTTTCAAAACACTCAGACATCCAACATCCGTCCTGACGGAGTAGAGTCACTGAGCGACGCCCGTGTGCAACCTGAGAACCATCGTCTCTCTTTGTCTCCTGACTCTCCTGGAACCAGGCGCCACTTTCTCGTTCTCACTTCCTGTTTCTTTGTTCTTGTCAATCGATGCAGGTGGTTTGTGGAAAATGTTCGGAGTTTCGCGCTCGTCTGTCGTACGACAACAACCGGACCAACCGTGTGTGTGTGGACTGCTACGCCGCGCTGGTGGGCGTGTGTCCGTCACCCGCCGGGCTGAGCGGCAGCACGCAGCGGCGCCGCTCCATTCTGGAGGTCAGTGTGTGTGTGTGTGTGTGTGTGTGTGTGTGTGTGTGTGTGTGTGTGTGTGTGTGTGTGTGTGTGTGTGTGTGTGTGTGTGTGTGTGTGTGTGTGTGTGTGTGTGTGTGTGTGTGTGTGTGTGTGTGTGTGTGTGTGTGTGTGTGTGTGTGTGTGTGTAACACTGTGCTCTCGCTAACAGAAACAAGCCTCGCTGGCGGCAGAGAACAGCGTCATGTGCAGTTTCCTGCACCACATGGACAAAGGGGGGGGGGCGGGGCTGGACCAAGGCCTGGTTCATCATCCCTGAGAACGAGCCGCTGGTGCTCTACGTCTACGGAGCGCCACAGGTACGCTCACCTGCCTCCGCTGCACTGAGGGAAAACTTTTCCAGTTGTAAACAAACACCATGAAAGGTGTCACTGCAGCAGAAAGGTTTTGCGTTGCCTTAAGCTGTTGTCTCCCGGCAGGATGTGAAGGCTCAGCGCAGCGTGCCGCTCATCGGCTTCGAGGTCTCTCTCCCGGAGTCATGTGACCGACTGGACCGGCGCCACGCCTTCAAGATCTCCCAGAGTCACCTGACGCTCTACTTCAGCGCCGACGGCGAGGAGCTGCAGCGCCGCTGGATGGACGTCCTGTCGAGGGCGGGTAGGGGGGAGGAGCCTCAGCTCCACCGGCCTATCGTGGAGAGTGTGGAGGAGGAGGGGGAGGAGCTAGCCGCAGAGGAGGAGAACACGTGATTGGACGAGGACGGATGGCAGCGACGACGGAGGCGGGGTCTTTAAACAAGGACCGGAAACCAGAAGAAAAAAAACGATCACAGCGTCGTAGCTAAAATGAAACACACACACACACACACACACACACACACACACACACACACACACACACACTTGCAGCTCTCTGTGTATTTAAAGTTGCGTGCTTCGTCTGCATGAATCCTCCCAGCTGTCCACACGATGGCGTTTCTCCATCTGCACACCTTTTTTTGCACCTGTGCTGAAGTGGGTGGAGCCTGTGTGGGCGGAGTCTCCCCAGACTTAGGTCAGTGACTTTGCGATGGTTTTCTCCCACGTCACTCAGTTTTGTTTTGTTTTTCTCTTTCTGTGGAACGACTTTAAGACACTACACTACCCATAATCCTGAGCTGCTGTTGCTATGGAGACGAGTCCGTCCTGAGCGGTGACGTTCGGAGTCCGATCGAAAAACAGGGTCATTCGAGTCGCACTTTGTTAATTTGGGAACTAACTTACCCTGGAAGAACAAAAGCACTTTGTAAAGAACATGTTTGAGTTTTGGACTGATTCTGAAGAAACCAGCTGAATGAATCAGCGCAGCGGCGAACAGGAAGTGATGCGCACCAGTTCGGTGAAGCTGCTGCTCTCGTCTCTAAAGCACATCGAACCCACAACCCGTTTTATTACCGTCCACAAAATGAACCTTTCTACTGCGGACTTTGACGAGTCCACGCTGAGAGGTTAGGAATGCAGCACTCCTCATGTTTACAGCTGCACGTTTGAACACATGACAGCTGGAAAACCTCCGGAGCGTTCCACCAATCAGCAGCCTTCTGAGGTGTAAGCCCCGCCCCAAAAAGGTTTTCAGAACACAAGAAGACGGTGTTTGAGTGAAAACACCCTTCTGAAGTGGACCTCGGCTCCTCCAGCACTCCTCACAGTTACAGCTGGAAAAAAACAGTCTGACATTCGACCAATCAGCAGCCTTCTGAGGTGTAAGCCCCGCCCCCAAAGTTTCAGGAAGGTGCTTGGTTTGAAATGCCTTTTCAAGTTTACAGTTCCAGGTTTAAAACGGTGGCGACTGGAAAACCACTGGAGCGTTTGACCAATCATCTGCTTTCTGAGGGTATAAGCCCCGCCCCCAAACGCTTTGAAGCTTTCCTATCAGATCAAATAGTAGCTCCTTTGGTAAAAACTGCCACCTTAATCCTCCGCGGTTCCTCCAGATCTCTAAAGTCAACAACTTCAGTTTTGTGAAAATACAAGTTGGAAAACGTCCCAAGCAACGGACCAATCCACAGCTGGCAAAAGATCAAGCCCCGCCCCAAAATGTTCTGGACCTTTCAGATCGTAAACCAACGGGAAATTGTTTGGTTAAAAATGTAACCTCAACCTGAGTTCACTCCTGGAAGTTGTTAACAATTACAGCTAAATATTTATGGAAGAATTCCATCAATCAGCAGCTTCCTGAGCTGTAAGCCCCGCCCACAAGCTTCCAGTGCCCGTATTCACTAAGCATCCTAAGGCTAAAAGTCGCTCTTAGTGACGTCACTTTTAAAAACAAATCTTAGAATTCCTTGAAATTTAAGATTTTTCTGAGAATTTTTCCTTACTAAGATAAGAGTTGCTCTGAGACACTTCCTGAATCACGAAGCTAAGAATTCCTGGCTCGGAACCTTCAGGCTGAGATCGGCGCTCCCTGAGACGCTTGGTGAATACGGCCACAGAGGTCTGATACCTGGTTCTTCCTGCTGACGCTGCGAGGTCGTGTGAACGACGGCCAGTCAACCTGCGGAACAGTCGACCAATCAGCAGCCTGCAAAGCTGCAAGCCACGCCCCAACCATGTCCTTTGACACTGGAACCGTGTCCGTGGACTCTGGCTCTTCTTCAGAAGCCTTTTATAAACCTGTTCAATTGTAATAAATATTTGAAGTGAAACACGTCAGACAGCGAGAAGAAAGTCGTGAACAGAGAGATTATGAATAATCAGAGATTATTCGGGTTTATGGATCCTCATGAAACACGAGTCGACCAGCAGATTGACAAAGAGATTAAAGATTTTCCCCGACGCTGCTGCCGGACGTTCACGAACTTTTTAAAACACACTAAAAGAAACTGATGTCCTCTTTAAATGCACTTAAAAGACTATTTAATGCCAAAATTTCCCCCGAAGAGAAGATTCTTCCAGCCTGGCGGGAAAAGGACTTAATTTCCCAGGAGCCTCTGCTCTGAGAGGTGGATTCTCATTTAAATATATATATATATATATATATATATATATATATCTTCTGCCCCCTAATGGGTGAGGTGGGTACTGCAGGGGTTATTTAATCCCATTCCTGAAGAAATGAAAGCAGACGGGACATTAAAGAGTGTTAAGAGATTGTTGAATTGTGTCGTTCTAACTCCATATTTATAGACTCATGTAAGCCAGGTAAAAAACGTTTCCTGCATTTACCTGTCGTTAAAAAAGAGTCTGTACATCTGTGTTAAGAGAATATTTTCACCTTCATTACGGAGATATTTACACCAGTCGCAGGTCTGCGTCTGGTTCTCAGAGTTCAGATGATTCTTTCAGTTCTGCTCCAAAGGAGAGAAACCGAAGCAGGAAGGAAAATATTCTGCTTCTTTAGATAAAAAAATAACTGAAGTGCAAGAAAAAGAGGAAATTCTAAAGCCAGATCGAAACGACTCGTCCACAGAGGTTTTGAAATATTGGCCTAACCCTCAGTTTTAAAAGATTTAGATTCTTTCGTTTTCTCTTTAGAAATGGACATTTTTCAAAACAGGAAACCTTTTCATTCCTCCATTCCCAATGTAATCTGATTACTTCTGCACTTTCAGACTCGCGACAACGTCGCAAGTGAAATGCATCATTTTGTCAGTTTTTCTTTTCTGAGAAAAAAAATCACGTTTACACGTTTTGAAAACAATGTTTGTTTCCACGGCAACGGCAGAAACACTGACGATTTAGTCTTTTTTACGGTTGTCTTCCTGTTTCCACGGAGACCGAGTCGGAACGTTTTCAAAAAGTTCTGTTTCCAGTGACTCTGAGCACTGCTGTTGGGTAAACGGACCCAGAACGCAACGGACGTTTACTGTTTTCACTTGAAAATGTCGTCAGAATCACGTCGCCAGAGGGTCAGCGAGCAGTCCGTCCACCCCGTAACGATCCTCAGCGTCCGTGAGCCTTTTCACAGACGGTCCTGGTCTTTCAGGTTGAGGGTCGTGACGATCTGCCGGCAGTTTGTCTCGTTTTCTGGAAGTGATGTGGAAGTTTCAGACGACTGTGAGGATGGTCGCCAGCCGTGGCTCATCAGAGCATTGATGGGGAAAGAGTTCTGAGCAGGAGAGGGAAGGTCGGAGTTCACACTGATGCCGATGATTCTTCTTTTCATTGGTTTTTCTTTGGGATGTAAAAAGTTTTGGACAGGAAGTAGAACCTGGACGGACTCGAGCCTGAACCGTCGTCTGGTTTCTGGATGGATTCATGAAAAAAGACTTAAGTTGTTTTTTTCCTTATCGTGGTTCCGTATTTCTGTCTCTATAAACACCTTTTGGACAAAGTGTTTTGATAGTGAAAAAAAAGCCGATATTCTGAATATTATTATTGTGGATGAACTGAAAATGACTTGTTGTTGGATATTTCTGTGTTTCCGGGTCGTCGTTGATGTTTGCTTGATGCAAGTTGATGCAAGAAGAAAACAAAGTTTTTTTGTAAATATAATTTATTCTCCCGTGACCCCCGGCGGTCACGTGACGTTGTAAAGGTTAAAGGTCACATTGGCATGGCTCGGCGGCGGCGGCGGCCATGTTGACTCCACAGTTTCCATTGAGAGCTTAAAGGAGCCGTCTGACATTTTTAGTAAATTTGTCTGTCGCCTCCTCCGCCACACGATGCTTCATCCAAATGGTTAGCCTAGCTTAGCACAAAGACCGGAAACAAAGTGAAACTGAAAAACTCAGATGAATAAAAAGGTTCCACTCTGCAGGAAACAACTGAGGTTAGAAGTAGTAAGGCTAGCTCCAATGCTAAACGCTATCTTGTTACTCTCACTAAGCACAAACAACGTGATGAAATGAAACTGTTAGCGGGTGTAGGAGGAAACACAGGTGACAAAAAGGAAGCAGGTACCGAGACAGAACTTTCAGAATAAAGTATGAGAGCAATCAGAAGGCTAGCTCCAGTGCTAACAGGGTTTTCCGTCCGATTAGCCTAGCTTTGCACAAATACTGTCATTAAACTGTAAATTTTAGCAGGAAACATGTAAATGAAGCTAAAGGGTAACAGTTTCTGATCAACTAAATAAAAGCTGCTGGAAGGTCTGTGGGACGTGAAAACAAACGAGTTGGCTCTGATGCTAACTGATGCTAACTGATGCTAACGATCCAGAGTCGATTGATCCGGTGCGTCGAGCAGACGGAGCATCGGAACATAAAGATAAGAAACTCTAGAGGATTTCTGTGAGTGTTTCTACTGCCTGAACGTGGCAACATTTTTAAAAGTAAATTTAAAACTAGTTAAACACTGAGACGCTAACAGCTGGTGGACAGATTTCGTGATCACAATATTTTTCTTGTGTTTTCCTGAAAACATTCAGCTCGCTGTCGGCTGCTAACGTGGCTTCCTGAGCCCTCTGTACTTTACATTAAACTGATAAAAACTATTTTAAATAAATAATGAAATAATGAATAACAACATTGATAACGTTCATATCTACCAAAACATTTTGTGAATCGACAGAAAGTCAAACTATTGGGATCATTTCTAAATTCTGGAAGTTGAAGTTAAATGGCCAGAGATGGTTATGAGGAGTGGAAGTATAAAGACCCAAACTTTTCAGGGATTAATTAGAATAACATGAAAGACCTGACGCAAAGTGATTCCCGTGTTTCCACATATGAGCCTTTAGAAAACCTGCGTGAAGCGACTGGATCAGCGGTTCTCCTGGTTCCTGTGTTTGTGCTAAACTACGCTCAAAGTATGATGGTGGACAGAGATGAAGCGTGAGAAACGTCCAACTAGCCACTCAATGTTCTGAGAAGATGATTCTTCAAAATGTGGAAGTCTTTCTTTAACTTCTACCTCACTCCGTCGCTAAGTGGTGCTCCGTCTGAGCGGCTCTGGGTGTTCCAGCGTGTTTTTAGCGTGTTTGGTGTGTGAAGCGGTGGGAATGGAGGAAATGGCCAGTAGCTCAGCCTTATAGCTCCGCCGTCATCAGTCACTGTCATGTGGTGACAAGTGAGTGCTTCTTTTCTTTTGTTCTTTAGTTTGACTTTCGCTGATGTTCGTTGTTGCCAAAGAGTCTTGGTGACTGGATCTGATTGGTCCTGGTTTAGCACAAACTGGTTCTGACTGGTCCCGGCCATTTCCCACTAACCCTCACTCTCCAGATCCTGCTCACATTTTTAATTTTGTGCCTTTTCTGTTTTATCCAGTATTTATTCTTGCTTATCTCCAGTTATAGCAGCCATCACCTGCTGCAGATGGAAGCCTGTAATTATTGGTTATGATGCAACTGGTTACAACCAGTTAGTCAGTTACAACCAGTTATGGCCAGTTCCAGCCAGTTCCGACCAGTTACAGTCAGTTACAGCCAGTTACGGCCAGTTGCAACCAGTTACAGCCAGTTCCGACTAGATCCGACCAGTTACAGCCAGTTACAGTCAGTTACAGCCAGTTATGACCAATTACAGCCAGTTACAGCCAGTTACAGTCAGTTACGACAAGTTACAGCTAGTTATAACCAGTTACAGTCAGTTACGACAAGTTACAGTCAGTTACAACCAGTTACAGCCAGTTAGGACCAGTTACAGTCAGTTACAACCAGGTACCGTCAGTTACAACCAGTTACAGTAAGTTACAACCAGTTACAGCCAGTTACAGTCAGTTACGACCAGTTACAGTCAGTTACAGCCAGTTACCGTCAGTTACGACCAGTTCCAACCAGTTACAGTCAGTTACAGCCAGTTGCAACCAGTTACAGCCAGTTCCGACTAGATCCGACCAGTTACAGCCAGTTACAGTCAGTTACAGCCAGTTATGACCAATTACAGCCAGTTACAGCCAGTTACAGTCAGTTACGACAAGTTACAGCCAGTTACAACCATTTACAGTCAGTTACAACCAGTTACAGCCAGTCAGGACCAGTTACAGTCAGTTACAACCATTTACAGTCAGTTACAGCCAGTTACAGCCAGTTACAGTCAGTTACGACAAGTTACAGCTAGTTATAACCAGTTACAGTCAGTTACGACAAGTTACAGTCAGTTACAACCATTTACAGTCAGTTACAACCAGTTACAGCCAGTTAGGACCAGTTACAGTCAGTTACAACCAGTTACCGTCAGTTACAACCATTTACAGTCAGTTACAACCAGTTACCGTCAGTTACAACCAGTTACAGTAAGTTACAACCAGTTACAGCCAGTTACAGTCAGTTACGACCAGTTACAGCCAGTTACCGTCAGTTACGACCAGTTCCGACCAGTTACAGTCAGTTACAGCCAGTTACGGCCAGTTGCAACCAGTTACAGCCAGTTCCGACTAGATCCGACCAGTTACAGCCAGTTACAGTCAGTTACAGCCAGTTATGACCAATTACAGCCAGTTACAGCCAGTTACAGTCAGTTACGACAAGTTACAGCTAGTTATAACCAGTTACAGTCAGTTACGACAAGTTACAGTCAGTTACAACCAGTTACAGCCAGTTAGGACCAGTTACAGTCAGTTACAACCAGGTACCGTCAGTTACAACCAGTTACAGTAAGTTACAACCAGTTACAGCCAGTTACAGTCAGTTACGACCAGTTACAGTCAGTTACAGCCAGTTACCGTCAGTTACGACCAGTTCCAACCAGTTACAGTCAGTTACAGCCAGTTGCAACCAGTTACAGCCAGTTCCGACTAGATCCGACCAGTTACAGCCAGTTACAGTCAGTTACAGCCAGTTATGACCAATTACAGCCAGTTACAGCCAGTTACAGTCAGTTACGACAAGTTACAGCCAGTTACAACCATTTACAGTCAGTTACAACCAGTTACAGCCAGTCAGGACCAGTTACAGTCAGTTACAACCATTTACAGTCAGTTACAGCCAGTTACAGCCAGTTACAGTCAGTTACGACAAGTTACAGCTAGTTATAACCAGTTACAGTCAGTTACGACAAGTTACAGTCAGTTACAACCATTTACAGTCAGTTACAACCAGTTACAGCCAGTTAGGACCAGTTACAGTCAGTTACAACCAGTTACCGTCAGTTACAACCATTTACAGTCAGTTACAACCAGTTACCGTCAGTTACAACCAGTTACAGTAAGTTACAACCAGTTACAGCCAGTTACAGTCAGTTACGACCAGTTACAGCCAGTTACCGTCAGTTACGACCAGTTCCGACCAGTTACAGTCAGTTACAGCCAGTTACGGCCAGTTGCAACCAGTTACAGCCAGTTCCGACTAGATCCGACCAGTTACAGCCAGTTACAGTCAGTTACAGCCAGTTATGACCAATTACAGCCAGTTACAGCCAGTTACAGTCAGTTACGACAAGTTACAGCCAGTTACAACCATTTACAGTCAGTTACAACCAGTTACAGCCAGTTAGGACCAGTTACAGTCAGTTACAACCATTTACAGTCAGTTACAGTCAGTTACAACCAGTTACAGCCAGTTACAGTCAGTTACGACCAGTTACAGTCAGTTACAGCCAGTTACCGTCAGTTACAACCAGTTACAGTCAGTTACGACCAGTTACAGTAAGTTACAACCAGTTACAGTCAGTTACAACCAGTTACAGCCAGTTACAACCAGTTACAGTCAGTTACAACCAGTTACAGTCAGTTACGACCAGTTACAGTCAGTTACAACCAGTTACAGCCAGTTACGATCAGTTGCATCTAGTTAGGACCAGTTTCAAGCAGACACCTTTTCTGTTCCAAACCTGGTAAAACTAGTTCTAGCAACAGAACTAAATAGTTTTAGTTGTAGCTGGCAGTTAACCAGTCACACTGAGCTTCAAACAACTAAAGTCACTTATTGCTGGTGAAAGTGTATTGATGATAGTTATATCTATTTTAACCAGTTACAACTTATTTCAGCTAGTTAGACCTGGTCCCCAACACATTCCGTTATTTCTTGTTGGTTAGAGCCAGTTACAACCTCTCAGCCAGTTTCAGCTAATTCTACTAAGTTACAGCTGGTTGGAGCTCCTTTGAATCGATATGAAAGCATTTTAAGGAGTGAATGTGTTCAAAAGACTCTTGTGCAGAATGTTTGGAACCGTCAGAGGCAGGACTAGTTAACCAGCTAACCCTAACCCACCGCTGGTTCTAACTGGTTTCAACTGGTTCATGTGGTTCAGATCATTTGCCTTACTCCTCCTGACTTTGTGGTTCTTGTGCCATTTGAGCTGTGCGTTTGTTCCTCAGTTTGATCCTGAGCCGTCGGTTCTGTTGTTGTTTGTAGAACTTGGTTTTGTCCCAATCACAGGAGCTTCCAGGTCAGCTTGCGTGCTACTGAGTGAGTCTGCTCCGGGCCGCACGTCGCCTCCTTAACCTGCTGCTGTGGATGGCAGGTCATCACTAACTGATGGCGGGTCATCACTAACTGATGGCGGGTCATCACTAACTGATGGCGGGTCATCACTGACTGATGGTGGGTCATCACTAACTGATGGCGGGTCATCACTAACTGATGGCGGGTCATCACTGACTGATGGTGGGTCATCACTAACTGATGGCGGGTCATCACTAACTGATGGCGGATCATCACTAACTGATGGCAGGTCATCACTAACTGATGACATGGCAGGTCATCACTGACTGATGGCGAGTCATCACTGACTGATGGTGGGTCATCACTAACTGATGGCGAGTCATCACTAACTGATGGCGAGTCATCACTGACTGATGGCGGGTCATCACTAACTGATGGCGGGTCATCACTGACTGATGGCGGGTCATCACTAACTGATGGCGGGTCATCACTGACTGATGGCGAGTCATCACTAACTGATGGCAGGTCATCACTAACTGATGGCGAGTCATCACTAACTGATGGCGAGTCATCACTGACTGATGGCGAGTCATCACTGACTGATGGTGGGTCATCACTAACTGATGGCGAGTCATCACTAACTGATGGCGAGTCATCACTGACTGATGGCGGGTCATCACTGACTGATGGCGGGTCATCACTGACTGATGGCGGGTCATCACTGACTGATGGCGGGTCATCACTGACTGATGGCGGGTCATCACTGACTGATGGCGGGTCATCACTAACTGATGGCGGGTCATCACTGACTGATGGCGAGTCATCACTGACTGATGGCGGGTCATCACTAACTGATGGCGGGTCATCACTAACTGATGGCGGGTCATCACTGACTGATGGCGGGTCATCACTGACTGATGGCGGGTCATCACTGACTGATGGCGGGTCATCACTGACTGATGGCGGGTCATCACTGACTGATGGCGGGTCATCACTGACTGATGGCGGGTCATCACTAACTGATGGCGGGTCATCACTGACTGATGGCGGGTCATCACTGACTGATGGCGGGTCATCACTGACTGATGGCGAGTCATCACTGACTGATGGCGGGTCATCACTGACTGATGGCGAGTCATCACTGACTGATGGCGGGTTATTGGCCAGTGGCCGGCCACTGCCTCTCATGCTGTCCCGGTCTGTGTCCCATTATTCCCGTGTGTCAGAAAAAAAGTGACAAATGTTATAAATGAGATTATAAAAGAAATAAAAAACATTGAAAATGTCTCCTTGTTCTTAAATCATAGTGAATTCAACTTCCAGGCTTGAGGAATATTTACAGCAGAAGCAACACCAGAAGAGCATCTTGAACAGGATGGTTTAAGAAACTAAATAATAACAAGAATAATATTTCAACATATAATTAGAACGTCATAAAGGAAATCCATAAAACAAAAATATATCAAAACATTTTTGGATTTATAACAAGTAAAAGTTGTTATAAATTAATTGTGTTAGTAGGTGTTCTTAATGAATATTCATATGTGGATAAGGATATGCTTTTTTTTTTAAATCAATTTTTACTAACAAATTATTTTTTGTGTTTGTTTTTTGTATTGTGGTTATAATAATAATAATAATAATAATATAATACTAAAATGCAACTATAATAGAAAAACCCAAAAACGGAGTAAAATTCAATTTGAAGCAATAGAATCCGATTTTAGAACGTTAAGATGTTGAGTCTTAAAATAATTCACGCAATAAGTAGCAATTCTTCTTTAAACCTTTTGAATGTTTTGTTTTCGTTTACTTTTTAATTATTTGAAGTGTTTTCATACAATGCCGTGCCATCGAATGCCCCGCCCCCTTCCTGCGTTCTCATTGGACAGACCATCCGTCACTCTGAAGTCTGCTGATGGGCTGACGTCACCCGGGATTCCCGTTCCCTCGCTTCACCCCCTCTTTCCCGTAAGAGACTAAACAAACAGGATGGCGGCCGCAGCCCCGCCCCCTCGGCAGCAGCAGGTCCTGATTGGCTGCCTGCGAATTTCCCTGTAGCCTATTGGCTGAGAGCGTGGAGAGCAGAGTAGAATAATCAGGTCGTTGTTGGAAATGAGAAGAATTTCTCATCTAATGTGAGATAAGGACAATAGAAGACAGTAGGGGGCAGGTGAGGACAGTAGGGGCAATGGGGGGAATGGGGGACAGTCGGGGCAGCAGTGGACAGGTGAAGACAGTATAGGACAAAGGGGGCAGTAGAGGACAGTAGAGGGCAGGTGAAGGCAGTAAAACACACTCACTTTAATCTCACAGAATGTTTTAACCCGGAGGGAACATGCAAACTGCACACAGAAGAGACAGAAAGACCCCCCCTCTCTCCCCCTCCTTATCCCTCCCTCTCCCCCGTCTCCCCCTCCTTATCCTCCCCCCCCTCTCCCCCGCCTCCCCCTCCCTATCCCTCCCTCTCTCCCCCTCCCTATCCCTCCCACTCTCCCCCACTCTCCCCCTCTCCATCCCCCTCTCTCTCCCCCCGTCTCCCCCTCCTTGTCCTCCCTCCCCTCCCCCTCCCTCCCCCTCCCTATCCCTCCTTCTCTCCCCCTCTCTCCCCCTCCCTTCCCCCCTCTCCCCCGTCTCCCCCTCCTTATCCTCCCCCCTCTCTCTCCCCCTCCCTATCCCCCCCTCTCCCCCGTCTCTACCCCCCTATCCCTCCCTCTCTCCCCCTCTCTCTCCCTCCCTATCCCCCCTCTCCCCCGTCTCCCCCTCCTTATCCCCCCCCCCCTCCTCCTCCTCTTCCTCCTCTTCCTCCTCTCTCAGACTTTGATCCTCGGCTGCTGTCAGTAGATAAATCGTCTCTTGTTTTCAAGCAGTTTTCCTTCAACCTCAGGAGAAATGTCCACCGTGATCCCGGACCACATCCAGACGTCGGTCGCAGACCAAGACCCCGACCCAGACCCAGACCCAGATCCGGACTCGGACCCGGACCCGGAGCCGCGGGAGGCCGGAGTCCTGCAGCCGCAGACCGTCTTCGTCATCCTGGACTCGGCTGAAACTCTCAACGTGGTCCGGTGAGTGCGGAAGTGTTCTGGAGATTCTGGAAGTTCCGGACGTTCTGGGTTCTGGAGGTTCAGGAAGTTCTGGTTCAGAGGAAACGTGTCGGATCAGATCTGAGGAGAAATCCGTTCCTGAACTCTCACGTTTATGCGCATTCACATCAACCATCAAAATATCTCAAATCCTGCTTAAACATCAATTAAACGCCACGATAGTGACGCCGGATTGAAATTCAGCCTCTTCAGATGAAAACTTGATCCTCTGACTTGTTTACGGCTCACGTTCGTTTCAAGGAAGAGAGGGAAATTCAGAATTTCAATGTTTTCTGGTGAAGTCTGGTAAACGAATGCTTCCGTCAGCGTCTCCAACCAGACTCCATTCAAACATCTGCAGTTTTAACTCTGCTGCACCCAGTGACAGGATCTGTATGAAGTGTTCAATCAATCGGTTCATTGATCACCTCTCAGAACGGGATGGGAGGTGACATAAAATATCTGCACGTATTGATCGATAAGTCGGTTCATCGATTGCTCACCTCACATGTTATTAACGTACTACAGCTGAGATTTACCATGATGCTGTAAATATTAACAAAATATGCGCTAAAACAGGCATGGAACTGTTTAAATCTGACGCCGTACTAATGAGCAAAGTCTAAAAGTAATTTTTAAGCTATTTTGTCTTATTTTAGATGCGAGTGGAGTTTATGAGATAACATTATGTCTAAATTTCATAAATCTTTAACGGAGCTTGGCTGGACATGCTGCTGGAAGCTTAGCACACCAGACCCCATTTAAAAAAGCTGTATTTTTTTAAATCGACTGGGTTTCCTGATGGCAGACTGATAGAAACGAAAGTGACAAAGTCGATCTGTCGTTTAATGGGAGACATTTTCTCACAGATTCCCTCTGGATTTATACTCTCAACACTTCAAACAATACTCCACTTTC
Source organism: Lipophrys pholis (assembly GCF_963383615.2). Classification (NCBI taxonomy): domain Eukaryota; kingdom Metazoa; phylum Chordata; class Actinopteri; order Blenniiformes; family Blenniidae; genus Lipophrys; species Lipophrys pholis. Next base: position 32,720,869 of record NC_137630.1, on the reverse strand, counting down.
AAACCATAAATATTTGTATATCAATAATTCCGATTTTAACCGCACATAATAGATTCAAACAAGCTCTCATGGCTTTTTCAGACGCCAGTTTTATTTCTGGGAGGAGAGTGACTTGTAAATGTAATTCGGTTTTTTGTGCTTGTGGGAGCTTGACACACCAGACTCCATTCAAAACGGATCGTCCAGTCTTAAACATTCTCACAGCTGAACTTTTCCTTGTGTTCATGAATTCGGCTCACAACTTTTTCTTTAGTTGTGTCACATGTGTTTGTGTTTAACCTTCACACTCATGATCCCCTTTTATATTCATCCTATTGTTTAGACACCATTGAATAGAATTCTGTCCTCAGTAGGATATTTTGGGTTCTGTGGGAGGACTTGTTGTGTTTGGAAGGAGTCTGGTGGCGCTGAGCTTCTCTGAAAACTGCTGAGTTGGAGAAGACTTGTACTTTCTTCCTGTGAAACGAGCTCGTAAATTCTTCACTGCACATGTTTGTGTTTAACTTTCACTGAGACGTCCTGTTTTCCAAACCGATGCGTTTTTCTCACACGTGGTTATTTTGTGTGAATCTCAAGCTGAATTCAACCTCGAATATCACAGATAAAAACTCCTTTTGAAGAGATGAACTTTAAATTAGTAAAGCAATGAGACGAGTTTGGTGTTTTTCAAAGTTAAAGCTAAAGTGAAAAATTGTTTGTGGAGTCTGATGATGATGATGATGATGATGATGATGATGATGATGATGATGGCGGCGGTGGGAAGCTTGTTGTTGTGACGGTTTGACCTCTGAGCCTCTGATCCTCTTTGCTGTAATGACTCTTCCACAACTATTTATTTTCCCAGGAGAAACAGAAGAAGGCAGACAGGTCTCGTCTCGTCCCGTCTCATCCCGTCCTCCTCTCTTCCCTGTCTTGTCTCGTCCTGTCCTCCTCTCTTCCCCGTCTCGTCCCCGTCTCATCCTCCTCTCTTCCCCGTCTCGTCTCGTCCTCCTCTCTTCCCAAACTCGTCTTGTCCTTCTCTCTTCCCTGTCTCGTCTCGTCCCGTCCTCCTCTCTTCCCCGTCTCGTCCCGTCCTCCTCTCTTCCCCGTCTTGCCTCGTCCCCATCTTGTCTCGTTCCAGTCTCGTCTCGTCTCATCCTCCTCTCTTCCCCGTCTTGCCTCGTCCCCATCTCGTCTCGTCCCAGTCTCGTCTCGTCTCGTCCTCCTCTCTTCCCCGTCTCGTCCCCGCCTAATCTTGTCCCTGTCTTGTCTCATCTTCGTTTTGTCTCAGCCTCATCCCAGTCTTGTCTTGTCCCTGTCTCGTCTTGTCTTCATCTTGTCTCCATGTCCTTCCCGTCTAGTCTCCAGGCTCTAACTTTCCCAAACTCCCCCTCATCAACAAACCTAATCCAGTTTAGTCTGATGAGTATTTTCCCTCCACACTGTTTGGTGTTAATCTGTTCCCTCACAGTGAAAACAACCAGTCACATGTCTGAAGTCTGTTTTCTGTTGGTGGTGTGAATTTATATGGTTGGTTTGGTTCATCAGCTGGTTGGTTGGTCAGTCAGCTGGCTGGTTGGTCAGCTGGTTGGTTGGTCAGTTGGTCAGTCAGCTGGCTGGTTGGTCAGCTGGTTGGTTGGTTGGTTGGTCAGTCAGCTGGCTGGTTGGTCAGCTGGTTGGTTGGTCAGTTGGTTCATCAGCTGGTTGGCTGGTTGGTCAGCTGGTTGGTTGGTCAGTTGGTTCATCAGCTGGTTGGTTGGTTGGTCAGCTAGTTGGTTGGTCAGTTGGTTCATCAGCTGGTTGGTTGGTTGGTCAGCTGGTTGGTTGGTTGGTTGGTTGGTTGGTTGGTTGGTTGGTTGGTTGGTTGGTTGGTCAGCTGGTTCTTCAGCTGGTTGGTTGGTTGGTTGGTCAGTCAGCTGGTTGGTTGGTTGGTTGGTCAGCTGGTTGGTTGGTTGGTTGGTTGGTCAGCTGGTTCTTCAGCTGGTTGGTTGGTTGGTTGGTTGGTTGGTTGGTTGGTTGGTCAGCTGGTTGGTTGGTTGGTTGGTCAGTCAGCTGGTTGGTCAGCTGGTTGGTTGGTCGGTCAGTCAGCTGATCGGTTGGTCAGCTGGTTGGTTGGTCGGTTGGTCAGTCAGCTGGTTGGTCAGCTGGTTGGTCAGTTGGTTGGTTGGTCGGTTGGTCAGTCAGCTGGTTGGTCAGCTGGTTGGTCAGTTGGTTGGTTGGTCGGTCACTCAGCTGATCGGTTGGTCAGTTGGTTGGTTGGTTGTTTTCGTTTCTGTGAACACTTGTTGGTTGACAGAGTTCTCTTCCTTCACAGCGTGGAGTCTGGAATCGTCGCCGACATTGAGATTGACAATTTGTTGACGTCTGACTCGGACTATTTCTACCAGATCAAGAGTCAACCAATCAGCATCAGGTGAGAATCCACACACTTCCCACTTCCTGTTGACCTCATGGTGTGACCTGGTGATGTCATCACTTTCTTTCTTTCTTTCTTTCTTTCTTTCTTTCTTTCTTTCTTTCTTTCTTTCTTTCTTTCTTTCTTTCTTTCTTTCTTTCTTTCTTTCTTTCTTTCTTTCTTTCTTTCAGTTCATCAGCAGCAGGTTCTTCCTCCCTCCCCTCCTCTTCCTTGCTGCCATCCATCATGTCGTCCAGGTAAGAGTGTCTCCTCTCTGTGGCCGTGTCCTCCCGTCCTGTGGGGGGCGCTGTGGGGTGGTGGAGGTTCTCAGCCTCGTCCTCTCGTCCTCCCGCAGGGTTTTAATGCGTCAGGACTTGATGCGTCAGCAGGCGCTGGAGGAGGAGCAGAAGGAGGCGCAGCAGCAGCTCCTCCGCCCCGCCGACGCCTCCTCGCCCATTGGCGTGGCAACGGCAGCGTCCTGCTCGCCTCCTGCTCAGGTTCCTGTGGAGGTTCTGAAGGTACAAACGCTGGGACGCTGCCTTCAATCTCTGAATGTTCTGGAAACACCATGAAGATTGTGTGTGTGTCCAGGTCCAGACTCACTTGGAGAACCCCACCAGGTATCACATCCAGCAGGCCCAGAGGCAGCAGGTCCGGCAGTACCTGTCCACCAAGACGGCCAATCAGCAGCCAGTATTGACAGCAAGACCCACCTACAATGGAGGCTCCGCCCCCTCACATTCTGCAGGCAGCAGCCCCAAACAAGACGTGAGCGTGCGTGTGTGTGTGTGTGTGCGTGTGTGTGTGTGTGTGTGTGTGTGTGTGTGTTGAGTAAGCACTGTTGTTCCTGTCGTTGTGCTGACTCGGCAGTTTCAGAGGATCTGAGTCAGAGTCCAACAGTTTCCTGATTCAGTCTTCAGCCTGTTTAAACTGCTAAAACTGTCATTCATTCATTCATTCATTCATTCATTCATTCATTCATTCATTCATTCATTCATTCATTCATTCATTCATCACACTGAAGACAAACTTGGCTCTGATTGGTTCTTGCAGATGGATGACATGGTCATCGATGACATCATCAGCCTGGAGTCAAGTCTCAACGACAAGTTTCTGACGCTGATCGACTCGGGAATGCAGCTCGCTAACACGGTAACGCAGTCACACATGTCAACAAGCAAACAAACATGGAGACAAACAACACAAACATGTCAACAAACAACACAAACACGTCAACAAACAACACAAACACGTCAACAAACAACACAAACACGTCGACAAACAACAACACAAACGTGTCAACAAACACAAAC
>NC_137630.1:32669682-32714682 GCF_963383615.2 Lipophrys pholis | reverse complement strand
ACACACACACACACACAGGTTTCCAGTCCTTCCTTCAGCTTTAGCAGATTGGCTCCTGGTCAGTTGCCACGGCAACCTGCCGTTTTACTGCAGAATTACTTGCGTGGTCGTTACATTGAAAAGTACTTTCACTTGCTTCCACAACGTTCTGCGTTAATATTGGATCCCGTGGTTCTGCTGCTCCGGTCAGGAAGGAAAAACACCTGAAGTAAAGAAAAGGGCCTGAAGCGCCCAACGTTCTGAATGAGTTCAACATTTTAAATCTAATAATTCTATTAATGCTTTAGATTTGACAGCACTAATATTTCGATCACCATCAGCTGAAAACACAAATTAAACTTTTAGCAACAAACTCTTTGTTTTCAGACGAAACTTGACGCTTCAACGAAACATGAGAAGAAAGTTTGGAAAATAAATGTTTTCACTCGCAGAGGAATTTCAAAGTAAACTGACATTTTGAAGAGAATTCTGGGAAGTTATTTAAGAGTATTACTCGTGTTTTAGTAAAAGCAGGAATGTGAAAATACGTTATCAGTTTTGATCACGTTTTCTGTTAAATCAAATATTTCAAAGTTCTCAGGCGTTAAATCACATTTCAGCTTAAAACTGAATGTTTGACCGTAACGTGAAACTCCCTCTCACACTCTCTTTATACACACACACACACACACACACACACACACACACACACACACACACACACACACACACACACACACACACACACACACATACATATATATATATATATATGTGTGTATCATTTGGGATTTTCAGGTACGGCACAAACTCCACAATACCATTATAAAATGCACACTATACACAAAATTTGGGCGGCTTATTCAGAGACGAAGAGTTTTCAAAAAGTTCCACCGCGGGCGTGGTTTTCCTAAAGTTGCGTGTTCAGCGGTTCTGAGCTCCATCGTTGTGTAAACCCAGCCTCAGATTTATGGTTGTGAAAGTGATATCATCTGTTTTACTGCCCTCTGGTGGTGAGTTGCATGTTCTCCCCCCTGGTCTGTAGACCGCTGCCGGTCCATCAGGGGAATACCTGGATTACCTGGATTACCTGGATTGACTGAGGTTGATGATGAAAAGAGGAGAACCTGCGGCAGCCAGGAGAAGAACCAGTTTGGTTTGTCTCCTCGGTTCTGCAGGTCAGAGACATCGCTCCTCACATGAAGAACCACGGAGACAAACTGAGGTTCTAGATGTTCTGGTGAACGTTGAAGGGTCATTTTATCTTTATTTAAAGTCACATAATCCTCCAGTTCTCCTCTTCACCTCCTCCTCCTGTTCTCCTCCTCCTCCTCCTCCTGTTCACCTCCTCCTCCTCCTCCTCCTCCTGTTCTCCTCCTCCTCCTGTTCTCCTCCTCCTCCTCCTGTTCTCCTCCTCCTCCTCCTGTTCTCCTCCTCCTGTTCTCCTCCTCCTCCTCCTCCTTCTCCTCCTCCTCCTCCTGTTCTCCTCCTCCTCCTCCTCCTCCTCCTGTCCTCCTCCTCCTGTTCTCCTCCTCCTCCTGGTCTGGTCGGTCCAGAAACCTTCAGTATTCTAAGTTTCTAGCTCCTCCTTGATTTTCCTCATTTGAATATTGGATCATAGGAGCTGCATTCAGAATCTGCTGTGTCTGTGTGAGCTGGACTGGCTCCGCCCACACATGCCCATCTTGGGAAGAGGAGGAAGTACTTCCTCTCGTGGTGCCATGTGCCAGAGCAGAGCTGCCTAATTGTGGGAGGAGTCAAAGGGAGGGCCTACCTTGATTGGGATTGGCTAAACCCCCGATGACACTATATAGGGTTTGATCTCTGATTGGCTGGTTGGAGCAACACACTTTTTAAAACCTGGAACAAGCCAGGGACAGAGAGGACAGACTGTCTTCACTTCTGGGACGTCAGTCCAGGTATGGGGACGAGTAGTACTGCTGGAGAACCTCTAGGAAGTGGATTTTACATGATATGACGTCTTTCAAATGTCCCGGAGGTTCCTGGTGGTTCCTGGCGGTTCACAGCAGTTCCTGGCTTTTCTTGGTGGTTCCTGGTTGTTCCTGGCGGTTCCTGGTGCTTCCTGATGCTTCCCGGTGGTTCCTGGTGGTTCCTGGTGGTTCCTGGCGGTTCCTGGTGGTTCCTGGCGGTTCCTGGCGGTTCCTGGTGGTTCCTGGCGGTTCCTGGCGGTTCCTGGTGGTTCCTGGTGGTTCCTGGCGGTTCCTGGTGGTTCCTGGCGGTTCCTGGCGGTTCCTGGTGGTTCCTGGCGGTTCCTGGCGGTTCCTGGCGGTTCCTGGTGGTTCCTGGTGGTTCCTGGCGGTTCCTGGTGGTTCCTGGCGGTTCCTGGCGGTTCCTGGCGGTTCCTGGTGCTTCCTGATGCTTCCCGGTGGTTCCTGGCGGTTCCTGGTGGTTCCTGGCAGTTCCTGGCGGTTCCTGGCGGTTCCTGGCGGTTCACAGCGGTTCGGTTCAAGTCGGACTCTCTGGGAATCAGCTTTTGAACCGTTTCCTGTCCAATCAGCTGATTCGTCCGTTTGAGTTTCGACTCCTCAGAGTTCCTGCTGAGCTCCACGGCGCCCTCGTCTCGGTCCCACTGGTTCTGTCGCTGGAAGTCGTCCAACTTCCTGTCGCAGGTGAACACCACCGCTGGAGGACGACGTGACGGCAGAACGTTGAGCTTCTGGCTTCAGCGGTCCTCAGTGTGTTTCCTCTGCGAGCGGCCGGTCGCCATTTCTAATGGAAACACAAAAGCTTCCTGGTGTTTTGGGGGTTTGTTTCCATGGTAACGGTGCTCAGAGTCACTGAAAACACAACTTTTTAAAAATGCTCCGTCTCCGTGGAAACGGGGAAAACAGAACTTTTCTGAAACGCTGGTTCTGCTTTGTTGTGGACGGTGGTTCTCAGGAGTGTTCACAGACGGTGGTTCTCAGGAGTGTTCACAGACGGTGGTTCTCAGGAGTGTTTACAGACGGTGGTTTCCAGGAGTGTTTCCAAATGATAATGTTTTGAGAAATGTTATCAGACTATTGTTTTTACAGACGCTGGACTTTAGGAGTGTTCACTGATAATGGTTTTATTATCGTTCTCAGATGATGGTTTCCGCTTGTGCTCATGGACAATGGTTTACAGAAGTGTTCAATCTTCTTTTTGCAAGAGTGTTCACAGATGATGGTTTTCAGAACTGTGAGCTGACTTCTTTGGTGCTGTGCTCTGATTGGTCCGTTGCAGCTGCCCGTGTCAGGAAACATGCAGGACGTGTACGGCAGCGGCGGTGGTTTGGCCACGCCCACTGTTACCGTGAGCAACAGCTGCCCGGCCAACCTGCAGGCTGTAAAGAGAGAGATAAACGGTACACACACACACACACACACACACACACACACACACACACACACACACACACACACACACACAGGGTGCTGCAGGGTTTGCATCAGATTGGCTCTTGACGTCGCCATGCCAACAGTTAAGCCCCTCCCCTAACTTCTCTCCCGTGAATAAAATCTGTTCAGCGGTTTGATGATTCAGCATCACCACTTCCTCTGGACACACACACACACACACACACACACACACACACACACACACACACACACACACACACACACACACACACACACACACACACACACACACACACACACACACACACACTTCCTGTTCCACCATAGTGAACTTTTCATGATCAGTTTTGAAGTGAAATGACAGAATAAACATAAAAACACGAACTAAACCTTTGACTGGAGTTAAATCTTAAAGAAGACGTGTGAGGAGGCAGCAGGTCCTTAAAGGAACAAACACCACATGACAACTTGTTTGATTCTCTTTCTGTTCTTCATGTGTTGTAGAGGTGGAAACTAAAGCTCTGATCAAAGAGAGGCAGAAGAAGGACAACCACAACCTGAGTGAGTACCAACAATCACTGCGCCAATCACTGCGTCAACAATCACTGTGTCAACAATCACTGCGCCAATCACTGCTAGGAGCGTCAATCACTGCGCCAATCACTGCGCCAATCACTGCGCCAATCACTGCGCCAATCACTGCGAGGAGCGTCAATCACTGCGTCAATCACTGCGTCAATCACTGCGTCAATCACTGCGTCAATCACTGCGAGGAGCATCAATCACTGCGTCAATCACTGCGTCAATCACTGCGTCAATCACTGCATCAATCACTGCGCCAATCACTGCGCCAACAATCACTGCGCCAATCACTGCGAGGAGCGTCAATCACTGCGTCAATCACTGCGTCAATCACTGCGAGGAGCGTCAATCACTGCGTCAATCACTGCGTCAATCACTGCGAGGAGCATCAATCACTGCGTCAATCACTGCGTCAATCACTGCGAGGAGCATCAATCACTGCGTCAATCACTGCGTCAATCACTGCGTCAATCACTGCGAGGAGCGTCAATCACTGCGTCAATCACTGCGTCAATCACTGCGAGGAGCATCAATCACTGCGTCAATCACTGCGCCAATCACTGCGAGGAGCGTCAATCACTGCGTCAATCACTGCGTCAATCACTGCGTCAATCACTGCGTCAATCACTGCGAGGAGCATCAATCACTGCGTCAATCACTGCGAGGAGCATCAATCACTGCGAGGAGCATCAATCACTGCGTCAATCACTGCGAGGAGCATCAATCACTGCGTCAATCACTGCGTCAATCACTGCGTCAATCACTGCGAGGAGCATCAATCACTGCGAGGAGCGTGTGCAGTCGTACGGAGAGTGGGTCGAGACGAGCTCAGACTGAAGCGTGCTGGACGAGGTCCCGGCTGCGTTCACGCTCGTCGTTTTTGTGTTTCTGTTTGAGAAAAATGTCATATTGACACGGCGACATTCTGAAAAGGATTTCTGTTTCCATGGCAACGACAGCTTAAAACGATATCGTTTTCTGCTCAGACTGAAGCAGCGTTTCCAGAAAGCCTCGTTTTTCCTCTATTTACACGACAAAGGAGCATTTTCAAAAAGTTCCACCTCGGGAGTCGTTCTCAGTAACTTGTGTTTTCAGTGTCTCCAAAGCTCCGTTGTCATGGAAACAAGCATCAGCGTGACGTGGTATCCTCGCAGTGTTTCCTGACTGAACAGGAAGTGAAGCGTTAGAATCCGCTGAGGGTTTAATTCTACTTCCTGTCGGTTCGTCTCTTCCTTCCTCCAGTTTCTCTCAGAAAACGTTAAAGTGACGTTTGTTTCTCTTTCAGTCGAGAGGCGACGACGATTCAACATCAACGATCGGATCAAAGAGCTCGGAGCGCTGATCCCCAAGTCCTCCGACCCGTCAGTACCAAGTAGTACTACTGATACTCATACTACCAACAACACCACTGCTGATACTCTTACTACTGACAACGCTGTACTGTTGAACTGTGTTATTAATGCTGATTACTACTAATTCTACTGCAAATACTACTATTGATGTAATCACTACGAGTCGTCCTCCAACTACAAATGCTAATACTATTACTTTCTGTGCTGTTATATTACTACTCATGCTACAACTAATTAATATGGTACCACTAATGCTAATACCAATAGATGCTACTAATAATGTTACTAGAAAACTATACTAATATGACTACTGCCAATACTACTATTACTAATGATCCAACCACTTTGAATATGTCTGTCAATGTTAATATTAATACTACTAATATTGCGACTGATAATAGAACTAGGTATTACTACTACCAACTGCTGCTACTAAAGCTACTACTCATATGAATGCTACCGCTAATGCTAATGTTGCTACTTATGTTAATGCTACTATTACATGACTTTGAGTGGCACTGTCACTGATACTACCACTACTAATGCTGGTACTACTAACGTGGCAACATTACCAGTCCTACAACGGAGACCGTTTCTAGGAATCACCGTGTACCTGAATGTTTCACCTGGTGACTCTCGTTGTCGCGGTGCTAACGAGGCGGGGCTTCTGATTGGTCGCTCAGGGAGTCCAGGTGGAACAAAGGAACGATCCTGAAGGCGTCGGTGGATTACATCCGCAAGCTGCAGAAGGAGCAGCTCCGGGCCCGAGAGATGGAGGAGCGGCAGAGGAGGCTGGAGAGCAATAACCGCTCGATGCTGCTCCGCATACAGGTGACGTGGGGGGGTGGAGTTAGAATGAGGAGGTGGAGTTAAGAAAACGAGGAGGTGGAGTTAGAATTAGGGGGTGGAGTTAGGAGAATGAGCAGGTGGAGTTATTAAAACGATGAGGTGGAGTTAAGAAAACGAGGTGGAGTTAGGAAAACGAGGAGGGAAACAAGGAGGTGGAGTTATGAAAATGAGGAGGTGGAGTTAGGGAAACGATGAGGTGAAGTTAGACTGAGGAGGTGGAGTTGGAACGAGGAGGTGGAGTTAGACTGAGGAGGTGGAGTTAGACTGAGGAGGTGGAGTTATGAAAATGAGGAGGTGGAGTTTGACTGAGGAGGTGGAGTTAGGAGAACGTGGAGACCAGCACCTCCTCTCACTCAACTTTCTTGTCTCTGGTTGCAGGAGTTGGAGGTCCAGGCTCGCCTCCACGGCCTCTGCTCCTCTTCGTCCTCCCCTCCCACCACCACCCCCACCTCCTCCTCCTCCTCTTCCTCCACCCTGGACCCTCGGACCCTCCTCTCTCTGCCTCCCCCCTTCTCCTGTGCCTCCCCCTCCTCCTCCTGCTCCTCCCTGGTGACTCCCTCGCTGGGTCTGGACGCTCTGAGCTTCGCCGAGCTGGAGGAGGTGCAAGGAGCGTCGGCCATCTTCTCCCCGGACCTGATGTCTGACGTGGGCCTGACGGAGCTGCTGATGGAGGAGGAGGTGGGAGGAGGCGCTGTGATGTCCGACCCGCTGCTCTCCAAGGCCAGCAGCAGGAGGAGCAGCTTCAGCATGGAGGAGGACCTCTGATTGGCCAGTGGGACTCGGAGGCGGGACTCCGGCCACCTGTTTAGTTTTTTTTTTTTTTTTTTTTTTAAATACGGCGGTAACCATGGCAACCACCACCTGTCTTCCATTGCATGGTTGTCGTTCCGTCCTGTAAATATAAAAATGTTCATAAATCTGTCGTCACCATCCTGGAAACTACGGAGAGATTTTATAGGAACAGACGAGTTCCGAGGAGCTTAGTTACTTTTATCAACAGTTTTAGTTACTTCCTGCTTCCTGTCGCGTTTCAACCTCAAAGCTAACGAACAACAACAACAACGTTTGTCTGAATTCAAAGAGGAAATCATGAGTTTAAAAGCTTTTATTGTTCATTAAGGTAAAGCTGGTCGTTAGCCGGTCATTAGCCGGTCGTTAGCCGGTCGTTAGCTGGTCGTTAGCTGGTCGTTAGCATTAGCTGCTATACATTTCCAGGTGAGTATAAACTGAAAGGAGTTGTTGGTTTTCTGTTGCTCACTGTTCTGTCCTCAAACCAAGCCTAGCCCTAAGCTAACCGATGCACTGGAACGTTAGCACAATTAGCTCGTAGCTGCAGCTGCTTGTTGGCGCGGTGTTAGCGAGAGCTGGTGTTTGTTGCTCAAACAGGTCGGCTGAGTAACGAAGCTCTTTAGGGACAAAACACAAAAACTGCTAGCTATTAGCGGGCCGTGATAGCTTGTTTTTGCTTTTCCACACAGCTAATTGGGTTAGCGTTGCTGCCTAGCATGTTTATCTGAAATCGCGATCACTTTCACGAGACCTTGGATCTGAACGCAAAACACAAACATTTCTTTACGTACAAGGTGTGGACTAAGAAAGGTCATATGTAGACACGCCCACATGTAGAGGACACGCCCACATGTAGAGGACACGCCCACATGTAGAGGACACGCCCACTCCACGACTTTCACCTCTAAAATGGACACGTGTTGTTTGAGAGTGGGCGTGTCTCATTCTCAAGTGGGTGGGTCAATTTTTTAAAATGACCCTGTTATGTTAGGGAGGTGGGTGTGTCCTGTTTGGGTGGGGGGGGGGGGGGTGGGTGTCTGTTTAAAAAGGAGGTGTTTCTTGTCCTGAGGTGGGCGTGTCCCGTTCTGAGGTGGGCGTGTCTTATTTTATTGACATGTACTGTTCTGAAACGGTGAGTCCCACTCCAGAGTGAGCGTGTTTTACTGTTGCTAAGTAACAGAGCAGGACTGTTGAGTCACATTGAACCTGTGGAGGATGATTGTCTCCCGCCATGGTAACCCTCCACGGGGCTGACGGTCGCCATGGTAACCCTCCACGGGGCTGACGGTCGCCATGGTAACCCTCAGGTGATCAGATGAATCTGTTCTCCCATAAATAAAATAAATAATAAATGGACTCACTGATTTAGTACTTTTGAGCTGAACAGCCCCAAAGAGCTTCTCAGAGCTCATCACACTCACCCCCCACTGGAGGCTGCAGCCCTGCAGGGGGCAACACTCCAATGGGGCAGTTTGGGGTTCAGTGTCTTGCCCAAGGACACTTCGGCATGTGGGCAGGCAGAGATGGGAATGGAACCTGCAACCTTCCGATTGGGAGATGACCGCTGTAACCAACCAAGCTATGCCGCGGTAAAGGGAAATTATTCACTTTCTTTATTGTCATTTATGTTTATTTCATGTTTTGTTGTTTATTACCTCAGTTAGAATCAAACGTTTCACATTCTGACTTTTTATATAGAAATAAACTTCTAAACCAACGAACATGTGTTGCTTTCCATTGTTGTTTTCACACTTTGTCCTGAAATTATATTTTATAACTAAACATCTTGAGAAATGTTTAGAATCTAATTGTTTATATTGTGAGGAAGAATAAAATGATAAAGAAAAAGTAGAGTGAGGGAGTTCTGCTGTTGTCCAGCAGGAGGCGACATTCCACTGAATAGAGATTAAAATAAATCGTTACAAAAGTCTTAAATTGATCTAAAACGTACGTTTAACTAAAAGCACAGAATATCCATCCTGAGCTTTTGAAAGTTTTGTCAAATTCAAACACTTTTAAAATAGTTTCTTCTTTGTTGTACTTTGTTTTAAGTTGTAGTTTCCGCTTGTTTATGTACAAAGTTTTCTCTCTTTTTGAATTAATTTCTTGTTTCGGAGTTAGTTCTTGTTATTTTTACCTGAACGTTGGAACATTTTGTGTGTGTGTGTGTGTGTGTGTGTGTGTGTGTGTGTGTGTGTGTGTGTGTGTGTGTCTTTGATGCCTGCCGTCCCGGGGGTCAGAGGTCAGCTGTCTTTTCACAGATTTCCCGTTTCCTGTTTGGACGTGCTCGCATGCCGTCTTCCTGTCCTGCCCCCCTGCTGAGCCGTCGGTCTCTGGAGCCGGAGACATGAGGGGACAGTTAATGTCCTGAGCAGTGAGACACAGTAACGCCCATCTGTTCTTGATTCATTTCAAATCTTACAATCAAACACAATTTGTCCAACATTCTTGATCCTCCAGGTCTGCCTATCGTTTTACTCTGAAGGATTTTTTGTTTGTTTAAAAGTTGTTTTCTTTCTAACTTGTGTATTTTGACTCAGAGACCATTTATCAATATTCTACCTATTCTGCATTTTCAGGAATAAAACATGCGCATCCTGTCACGTTCACCCAAAGATGTTGATATATGATGAGTTAACAACAGAAATAATTTCCCAACAAAAGAAGAATCTTATGTTAAAGTTTATGTTGATGATCGCAGGTCGCAGACATTTAGTGAAAAGTTTCTTCTGTTTGTTCAAAAGTTTTTGTAAAAGTTCCTCCGTCCATTGAAATGTTCCGTTTATTAAAGTTTCTGTCGGATTATTAGTTTGTTAGTTTTTTTATGGACCAAAGAAAATCTGAAGTTTTATTTTAATGTGAAGTTTGTTTATTCAAAATAAAACATACAGTTTATAAAGAGTTCCTTCACGTTTGGTGAAATCTGAAAAACACTTTTCAAAAATGGAACGAATCAAAATAATAATTATTAAAAAGATAATCATAACAACAACCACAATAACAATAACAGTATTAACAACACTAATAATGATAATAATAATATTCACAATAATATTAACAATAACAATAATAATAAGAACAGTAATAGTCTGTTTCTGTCCTTTCATTTGAGCAGAAACATGTTGGTGACATCACACCCTTGCCCTCCTCTGATTGGCTGCTACGAGGGGAAGCAGATGGCGCAGCACTCCAGGCAGATCTCCAGGAAGTCTGACGAGCCGCAGCATCCCTCCAGTATCCCACAATCCAACACGGCCTGACACGCCTCCTCTGAGCACGCCGCATCGCCCGCCGCTTCAACGCAGCAGCAGCAGCAGTCGCCCGCCACGCCGCAGCAGCTGGCTCCGCCCACTCCGCACGCCAGACACTCCCCCAGGGCGGAGCACATGGACAGCAGCTGGCAGTAAAGACAGGCCAGCAGGCAGTGGAGGCAGCAGTCTGCAGGGACAGCCAATCAGAGGACAGCAGGCGGTCAGCTGATCCACCTCCAATCAATACTCCATTACCTCTCCAAAACCTACTGGAGTTACTCCATTGCAGTTAGTTACTTCTCTAAAAAGTATTCACTGTCATAGTTACCACTGTTAGAGATAAGGTCGTGAAGTGGGCTGGTAAGGTGAAGCTCAAGTGACCGGTCACTGTTATGCAAGTTACTCAGTTACAGTTACTTAAGTTCCGGTGAGGTTTATTTTGAAGGGTTGTGGCACCGCCATCTCTCCGTCCTGTTACTGGTTACTGTTACACTTAGGCCCCGTTTCCACGGCAACGTTTCACGTGAAAAAGCATTGTTTACACATCAACAATCTGAAAACAGTGTCCGTTTCCATGACAACAGCAGACGGGTTTCACTTTACTGCAGGAATCAAACCGTGATGTTGCTGGGCGGTCGGCCGGTTGCTGGGCGATGCCCGTCAGTGTGTGTGTTCTGAACAGATAACACCCCCCCCCCCCCCCCCCCCCCCCCGCCCCCACCCCCCGCGGCTGTTGGGGTTTTAGCACTGATAAACGGTCGGTGAGAGTTCTTCTGTTTTCGTTCCACTGACACTGGCAGTGGTCGGCGAGGCCGTTAGTCCACTTCCTGTTGACCCGGCCGCTTTACGATGACTGTGAAAACACCCCTTTATCCAGGCCCCTGCCAGACTGGACCCCCCAGGAAAAAAAATTAACCAGAACCCCCCCAGGAAGAATCAAGAACCAGAACCCCCCCCAGATAGAAGCCTGGGTCCGGTTTGGATCAGAACCATCAAACACAAGGAAGCGATCTGATTGGCTCACCATCTCCAGCAGCCTCCTTAATGTGGGCAGCGTCCGACTTGAAGGAGGCGTGGCTCCTCGTGGAGGATAAGCGCTTCTGATTGGTGCTCTGGTGATCATGGTGTCTGCTACAGGTGGACAACCGCGAAGAAGATGGAGGAGGAGGAAGAGGAGAGAGAGACTCATTGGTTGAGGAGCCGTCAATCAACGAGTCATAGCTGCTGTTGGCATCGTCCGACCTGAGAGTGGGCGGAGCTTCTTCTGTCAGAGGAAAGGAAACGTTTCAATTCAGATCAATGGAGAAAATCTTCAGGTGAGATGGTCCCAGGTGAGACCCGATCCCAGACTCCCAGGTCAGGTCTATAAAGCCACTACCTGGGCTCCGGTCACCTGAACTACCTACTAGGTAATAGCTGAGATATTTAACTACCAATAGAAACCAACAGGTTCATCAATAAAGAGTGAAAGTAACTTAAGTGAAAAGGTAATCAGTAACTGCAAAGTTCTTAGTAGTAATCAGTCACTGCCGAAAGTAGTGTAACTTCTTCTACCCAGATTACAGGTACTTTCCGAATCCCCACCTGTGCTGTGATGTGGCACCGTCCCATTGGCTCGTGGCTGGACCACGATGCATCCTGATTGATCCCTATTGGCCCCGCCTTCAGTGACATCACAGGCACCACAGCGTGGCTTCGCCTCCATCCTGACAGGATGATTAAATACAGCTGGTTATCTAGTTAGTTAGCTGATTGGTCGGTCGGTCAGTCAGTTAGTCAGTTAGTTGGTTGGTTTAGTTAATTGGTTTAGTCAGTCGGTCGGTTGGTTAGTTGGTTTAGTTGGTCGGTCGGTCAGTGAGGTTGATTGGTTGGTTGGTGAGTTAGTTAGTTAGTTAGTTAGTTAGTTAGTTAGTTAGTTAGTTAGTTAGTTAGTTAGTTAGCAGTGTGTTTTGATGCAGCTGTCCTGTTTCTCTCTCGTTTCTTCTGGTTTCGTAGAAACGCTCAGCGACGGTTCTAGAATGTTCTGGAATAAGTGGCGGTTCCAGATGATGAATGTTGAAGAAGCTGACAGAGTTCTGGAGGATCAGCGTGGAGCTCCAGAACATCAGGAAAGATTCTGGGTTTAGATTTAAAGCTTCATCGTCTGACCCTCAGGATCAAACTGCTACATTGGTTATAAAACCAAAACTGTTTGTTTATTTATTTATTTATTTATTTATTTATTTATTTATTGGCATCAAAGATATTTAATAATGTAATTTAATCACATAATTGTCATAAAATGTCCTGCTTGTTTTCTCTCCTTGTTCAAACACACACACACACACACACACACACACACACACACACACACACACACACACACACACACACACACACACACACACACACACACACACACACACACACACACACACACACACACACACAGGTTAAATTGTTAAAATACTGGGATATAATTTAGAAAATATTATTAACTTAGTAAGTAAATCTCATTGACAAAACACAATCCGAGTGTTGAATTCATCGTTTTCATGAAGTTAATCCGGATTAAAATGTGACTAACGTTGATCTTTAGATACAAACAACCGACGATAGAAAGATGGGTTTAGTTTAAGCAGTTTTAAAGCTAAATTCCAGTTTTAGTTCAAACATCCAGCTTCTCTCAGGCTCAAACACCAGAACAAACAGAAAGTTTCTCACCTGCGGACTTTCTCTCTTTCCTCTCTTTTCTTTTCTCTCTTTTCTTTTCTCTCTTTTCTTTTCTCTCTCTTCTCGCTTCACATTCAAAACTTCACGCACTTTATGTCGTCAACGTGTGAACGAGCGCGGCGCACGGGCACGAGCCTTCCTTTGGAGCAGCAGGGGCGCATCTTCTTACCCAGTAGTCGGGGGGGGGGGGGCTGGAGGAGGCTCCCCGGGAGGAGGAAGAGGAGGAGGAGGAGGAGGAGGAGGAGGAGGAGGAGGAGGAGCAGCAGCAGCAGCAGCAGAAGTGAGGGTGAGGGCTGGCAGGTTCCTGGTTTGCAGCTTTCAGCCATCAGGGCAACAACATGGAGCTTTTCTTCATCGTCATCTTCATCGGTCAGTACCTTTAACCTTTAACCTTTAACCTCTGACCTAACTCTCAGGATGTCAGTGGTGTAACTAAGTATTTGCACTTTGTTACTTTACACTTTTTGATTACAGAAAGTAGAGAAATGTTTATTCATCATTTTCAGCTTCTAAAAGCCTTTTTTTTTTTTTAAGTTCCATTTGAACCAAAATCCACTTCTGGATTCCACTTGGAGCCAGTCTGGATTAAATCCAGCCCAGTCTGGATTAAATCCAGCCCAGTCTGGATTAAATCCTGCTCCACCAGTGAGATTACAGTTCAAAAATATCCAAATCTCACATTTTCTCTGTTTTAGCGAAAATTACAAAGAAACAAGTCACATGTATTGTAATGTTTACCAAATCTGTAGTCAATTCAAATTTAATCTGGGATTAATTCCAGTTTATTCTGTGATTAAATCCTGCAGCTCTCAGCTTCCAGCACAGCTGAGCATCAGGTCCGTTTCAGTCCCAAATCCAGATTTAATCCCAGTTCAGTCACAACGGAGCAGAAACGATGTGCAGAATGAGACAAACTCCAGTCGGGAGTTCGTCTCCGACGCTGTGACCTTCTGCAGGCTTTCACTCTGCAATACCAGTTTACACCACCAGATGGTGTACTGAGTCACTCAGCATCCACACAGTCACCCGTTCCCATTCTGTAATCAGCGTGAACAAACTCCTTGGTGCGGCGGCGCTACGAAGAAAGTCTGTTCACTGATTTTAGTTTATCAGATAAAATAGCTTCTAAAAGATTGTTTACGTTTTACTGAGCGACACTGAGCTGCTGCGGAGAGGGTCGTCTGGAGTAACACTGAGACGGACTGTCTAAAGGAAGAAGCATAAAGTAATAACAATAATAGTAATAACAATAATAGTAATTAAACAATAATAGTAATAACAATAATAAAATGTAATAATAATAAATTAGGAAAAAAGAGAAGAAGAAAGAAGACGTTAGAAAATGTGACCAATTGAACAATGAAGGTTAAAAATAGAGCGAAGTCAGAAGGAAAGTTTCACTTCAGCTTCCAGAATAAATCAAACTGAAGGAAACGAGTCGTATTCCTCGTCCTGGAGCATCGCAGGAGCATTAACATTAGTATTAACATTAGTATTAGCAATAGCATTCGCATCAGCATCAGAGCAGCAGGCGGAGGTTTCGGGTCTCGAACCGGGGAACCAGACGTGGGGATGAAGTGGAGCCTTCCACTGTTCCAGTTTTCAGAAAGTGAAACGCTGCCACTGGTTACAGAACCACACGTTCTCTCCAGAAAGCCGACTCAGCGTCTGAGGAACGTTCTCCTTTATGATGTTCTGAACGTAAAGAAACACAAATATAAAGTCCAACTGAGGCAGAATCTCTTTACTTTTTTTAAGTATTTTTCCTGCAGAATCCCCGACCTGCTCTCAGTCTTACTCAATCCATCTTCAGGAAGTGTGTCGGTTCCATTTCCTCTATTGCTCCGGTGAGGAGGGTTCATGTGGCAGACGACCTGCTGACCCGGAACCTTCCAGACCAACTGCAGCTCCACGGTTCTTATTAAACAAACCCGAGTTCATTCCCACTTGATTCTTCTCTAAAGTCAGTCTGTCACATCTGGTTTGTCCTTTCTGGAGGAGCAGTGGATCCTGGTTAAACTGCCTCAGACACTGGAAGGTTCCATTTAGATTCACAGGTCAAAAGAAACTAGAACCACTGGCTGACTAGAGTCTAGAGCTGAGCTGGAAACTGAACAGGACGGTGGTGAAACTGAACAGGACAGTGGTGAAACTGAACAGGACGGTGGTGAAACTGAACAGGACAATGGTGAAACTGAACAGGACGGTGGTGAAACTGAACAGGACAGTGATGAAACTGAACAGGACGGTGGTGAAACTGAACAGGACGGTGGTGAAACTGAACAGGACAGTGATGAAACTGAACAGGACGGTGGTGAAACTGAACAGGACAGTGGTGAAACTGAACAGGACAATGGTGAAACTGAACAGGACGGTGGTGAAACTGAACAGGACGGTGGTGAAACTGAACAGGACAGTGGTGAAACTGAACAGGACAATGGTGAAACTGAACAGGACGGTGGTGAAACTGAACAGGACAGTGGTGAAACTGAACAGGACAATGGTGAAACTGAACAGGACGGTGGTGAAACTGAACAGGACAGTGGTGAAACTGAACAGGACGGTGGTGAAACTGAACAGGACGGTGGTGAAACTGAACAGGACGGTGGTGAAACTGAACAGGACGGTGGTGAAACTGAACAGGACGGTGGTGAAACTGAACAGGACGGTGGTGAAACTGAACAGGACAGTGGTGAAACTGAACAGGACAGTCACTGTCCATCAGTGTTGGTCTTCACTGTGACGCTCCGATCCAGAGAATCGTTGTGGAGCAGCGATATGAAGCTGTGATTGTTCTTCATTCTATAAAAAACCCGAGTCAGGATTTCTTCTCCAGAGGAGTTGCAGGTTCAACAACCGAAACGAACAAACTAACCAACTCGCTTTAGCTTCAGCAAGTCTTGTTCCGTAGTACAAGTTTGCGCCACTAGATGGCGTATCGAGTGACTAAAAAAAGCAATAAGAATAGTAAACCCAGACGAGTCGCCACTGGTCCGGGACAAACGGTCCTGAAGGACTCTACAGCAGGAAATGACCCGTCTCTCTCTTTCTCTCTCCCCCCCCCCTCCCTCTTCCCCCCCCCCCCTCTCTCTCTCTCTCTCCCTCCCCCTCTCTCCCCCCCCTCTCTCCCCCCCCCTCCCTCTCCCCCCCCCCTCTCTCTCTCTCTCCCTCCCCCTCTCTCCCCCCCACCTCCCCCCCCCCCCCTCTCTCTCTCTCCCTCCCCCCCCTCTCCCCCCCCCAGCCGTGCAGGTCGAGCGGACGGCGGTCGTCAGTGCTCAGACACACGTGTCGGCGGCGGTTGGAGGAAGCGTGACGGTCATGTGCCGCTTCTCGTTCGCCGGTTCGTGGAAGATCTTCTGCAGGGACGAATGTCAAGGAGACAAACTTCTGGTCCAGACGTTGAGCGACGCGGCTCAGAGCGGCCGATACGGCGTCAGCTACGACGAAGCGTCGCACAATGTGCTGGTCAGCATCTCGCAGCTCGCCACGTCCGACTCGGGCTGGTACCACTGTGGCCTGGCCACGCCCTCCTCAGCGTATTCGCTCTCTGCGTTCCACGTCTCCGTCACAGAGGGTAAGGATGGACGGAGATGATTCTGAACGATGATCACAGTTCTGACCAGAACCTTCGTCGAGGAACTTTCTTATGACATTGGTCACGTGGCGTTTTTATTGAGCAAAAACTACGAAAACATTCCCAAGATGAAATCGACAGGTTACTAACTGTCTATAAGGCCGATTTCCACTAATTCCTCCTCGGCCCTACTTGACTGGACTGGACTGGACTGGACTGGACTGGACTGGACTGGACTGGACTCGAGGAAGGACTGGATTGGACTGGACTGGACTGCACTGGACTGAACTGGACTGGACTGGACTCGAGGAAGGACTGGACTGGACTGGACTGGACTGGACTGGATCAGGGTCTTGATCACAGACCTCTTCCTGGGGCTTGTTTCAGGGTCCATCCCTTCAGTCTTGACGCCGCTGAGAGTCCAGCCTTCAAACTCCATGTCAGGAGGATCCAGACCGCTGGAGTCCCCTCAAGTCCCCACCCAGAGTCCAGAGGAGGAACCAGGTACCAGTCTGGGTTCTGCACTAAATCTCAGTCCCGTTTAGACGATGACTTCATGTCAATACAGAAACTTTAGGAGCGTTTTGAGGGACTGTTAACAGGAGGACGGAGGGCGGAGCCTCAAAAACACAATTATTGGAAATGACTCTGTTGCTATGGAAACGGGGGAAGCGCTGGTCCTGGTCCTGGTCACCATGTTGGTACTAACTGTTTCTTCTGCACATGCTCAGTAGAGCCAATCAGAACAACGTTTTCACCGTGGTGTCATGACTCCCAGTCTGTATTCTCCTGGGACTTGATACTTTTATTTTGATAGTTACCATAATAACTATAACAATCCAACTTGGTGGTCTGTCCACTAGAATGTTCTCCCAGTGTTCATGCTTAGAACTCATTGTTCTGTGTGTGTGTGTGTGTGTGTGTGTGTGTGTGTGTGTGTGTGTGTGTGTGTGTGTGTGTGTGTGTGTGTGTGTGTACTTTCAGTACTAAAACTAACAACAGCACCCTCTAGTGGTCAGAACCCTTCAGGAGCGTGGCTGCATGTCGGAGTGTCTCTGGTGGTTTTCACTCTGGTGGTTTCGCTGCTCGCTGCGTTCCTGGTCTACCGAGGAAGGACCACAGGTCACACACACACACACACACACACACACACACACACACACACACACACACACACACACACACACACACACACACACACACACACACACACACACACACACACACACACACACACATTTTGAGACTCAAAGTTTTCACAAACTTATACAAATCTACATTTTTGATTCAGTGACGTAAAGTTTGTTGTTGTTTACTTCTCAGGTCTGAAGGCTGAAGGAAAGTCATGTGACACCAACATGGAGGTGAAGGCAGGCGTTATGCTAAAGAGCTAAAACCCTAGCGTAGCATCGTCTCGTCACTGTGGGAAAAATTAAATCATCATAGTGGGATTTGTAAGCTATGAATACAGGCTAATGCTAATCACAGTTGCTGAGAACATGCTAATGCTAATGCTAAACAGACTAATGCGAATCACAGCTATTGTGGCTACATGCTAATGCTAATGCTAAACAGACTAATGCGAATCACAGCTATTGTGGCTACATGCTAATGCTAATCACAGTGGGACATCTTTCATGTTGCCGTTAGGGTAACTGAGTTACTTTAACTGTGTGTGTGTGTGTGTGTGTGTGTGTGTGTGTGTGTGTGTGTGTGTGTGTGTGTGTGTGTGTGTGTGTGTGTGTGTTCAGGATGTTCTCTATGAGAACTGTGTCTCAGAGAGGAACTATGAGGATCTGGATCCGTCCAGCAGGGAGAAGAACCAGGATTATTCCACGCTAACAGATTAGCCTCAACACGCCGCGGTGTCAGATTACAGATTATCACCTGAGTTCAGCTTCTTCTCCTCCAGCTGTGGATTAAAGAAGAAATGTTCGGCAGTGACGGGGACACAGGGTTTATTCGCCGAGTGTAAAAAGTAACTAGTTACTTGATAATGTAATGCCCTGTGGTGATGTACCGTGTGCTAATGCTAACTGATTGAGTGAAACGTGAATGCTGATCACGGCTCCTCTCTTCAGTCCAAACTTTTTGAAACAGAAACAAACTTGGTTCTGAACTTCGACACTTTCAACAAAACGTCTGGAGATCAATGAGATTATTGATTGTTGTGCAGCTCGTTGCTAAAGAGACAAACAGAAATAAAAGTTATGTTTCATGTTTTATTCTGTTTTCAGGAGTTATGATGTTTTCAGATTCATCAGAATATATATGGATGTTTTTCCTCCAGTCGCCACTAGATGGAGCTGCTGTCAAACCAGCTTGAGAATTAATGAGTGAAACGTCCATGTTTTTGTTTTCCCATGAATTTTGCTCGGAATGAAGAAGAAGTCCACAGCTGACAGTTAAAGACGTTTCACCTCACAAACAGAATAATTACTGCAGAACAATATAATCTGGTCTCATTTCTGAAAAGGAGCGAGAAGTACAACTTAATAAATCCCTTCTCATTTAATAATCTGATCAGTTCATTTCAACGTGTTAGAAAACTACTGTAGATGTGATTATCTAAAGAAACAGGGTAAATATAAAGCATTTTAAAAGAAAACATATTTAATAAAGTATAATCATGATTATGGAACGATATTATTACAAATATGACCAATAATTACTGACACATGTCTTTATCAACACGTTTGACCAAATCAGAAATATACAAACATAAATACAATTATACTCTAATCTAACATGAGCTAGTAGAGGAGGGGAACCTGCAGAACCAGACTCAGAGGAGGAGGACCCTGCAGAACCAGACTCAGAAGAGGAGAACCTGCAGAACCAGACTCAGAGGAGAACCTGCAGAACCAGACTCAGAGGAGAACCTGCAGAACCAGACTCAGAGGAGGAGGACCCTGCAGAACCAGACTCAGAGGAGGAACCTGCAGAACCAGACTCAGAGGAGGAGGACCCTGCAGAACCAGACTCAGAGGAGGAAGACCCTGCAGAACCAGACTCAGAGGAGGAACCTGCAGAACCAGACTCAGAGGAGGAGGACCCTGCAGAACCAGACTCAGAGGTGGAAGACCCTGCAGAACCAGACTCAGAGGAGGAACCTGCAGAACCAGACTCAGAGGAGGAGGACCCTGCAGAACCAGACTCAGAAGAGGAGAACCTGCAGAACCAGACTCAGCGGAGGAACCTTCAGAACTAGACTCAGAGGAGGAAGACCCTGCAGAACCAGACTCAGAAGAGGAGAACCTGTAGAACCAGACTCAGAGGAAGAGGACCCTGCAGAACCAGACTCAGAGGAGGGATTCAGACCCTGGTTCTGGAGGAGGATTAACAACATGGTCAGGGAGGATGTTCTGTGTCGGAGGAGGATCTTGGAGAAGTGACTCATCACCACTTCCTCTTGGCTGAAGAGTGGCGGCGGCGTCGGACCGTCGACATGAGGCTCCTCTACACCGTGGCCTGGACCTGCTTCTTCTGTGAGTAGCTTGACCACTCAGTCCGGAACCAGGGACTCTGCTAGACCGCCACCCTGCAGGATTCTGCTTCCGGGACTGTAGGTCCTTAAGGGGTCTGGGCCTTAACAGGTCCTCCAGGGGTCTGGGACTGAACAGGTCCTCCAGAGGTCTGGGACTGTAGGTCCTCCGCGGGTCTGGGACTGAACAGGTCCTCTAGGGGTCTGGGACTGAACAGGTCCTCCGGGGGTCTGGGACTGCAGGTCCTCTAGGGGTCTGGGACTGCAGGTCCTCTAGGGGTCTGGGACTGAACAGGTCCTCTAGGGGTCTGGGACTGAACAGGTCCTCCAGGGGTCTGGGACTGTAGGTGCTCCAGGGGTCTGGGACTGCAGGTCCTCCAGAGGTCTGGGACTGCAGGTCCTCTAGGGGTCTGGGACTGTAGGTACTCCAGGGGTCTGGGACTGTAGGTGCTCCAGGGGTCTGGGACTGCAGGTCCTCCGAGGGTCTGGGACTGAACAGGTCCTCCAGGGGTCTGGGACTGCAGGTCCAGAGCCGCTGAGGCAGCACGAACCAGACCAAAAGAAAAAGCTTCAGGTTTCATGTTGAAGCTGAACCGAGATTAAAAATTGAGATTAACAAAGAACCAACTCATTCCAGGTTTGTTCAACTTCCTCAGAAACAAACTAGATGAGACACAAAGTCATTTCTCCACGTAAAACCACTTCCTGTCCCCGAGACGCTTCCTTTCTCTGGATTAGTGACAATGTTTCTGCTGCAAGCTGCTCTATAATCTGATGTTAGAGGAGGGAGATGCTCTATAATCTGGATGTTAGAGGAGGAAGATGCTCTATGATCTGGATGTTAGAGGAGGAAGATGCTCTATAATCTGGATGTTAGAGGGGGTAGATGCTCTATAATCTGGATGTTAGAGGGGGAATATGCTCTATAATCTGGATGTTAGAGGAGGAAGATGCTCTATAATCTGGATGTTAGAGGGGGAATATGCTCTATAATCTGGATGTTAGAGGATGAAGATGCGCTATAATATGATGTTAGAGGAGGAAGATGCTCTATAATCTTGATGTTAGAGGATGAAGATGCTCTATAATCTGATGTTAGAGGAGGAAGATGCTCTATAATCTGGATGTTGGAGGGGGAAGATGCTCTATAATCTGATGTTGGAGGGGGAAGATGCTCTATAATCTGGATGTTAGAGGAGGGAGATGCTCTATAATCTGATGTTAGAGGAGGAAGATGCTCTATAATCTGGATGTTAGAGGAGGAAGATGCTCTATAATCTGGATGTTAGAGGGGTAGATGCTCTATAATCTGGATGTTAGAGGGGGAGATGCTCTATAATCTGGATGTTAGAGGAGGAAGATGCTCTATAATCTGATGTTAGAGGAGGAAGATGCTCTATAATCTGATGTTAGAGGAGGAAGATGCTCTATAATCTGATGTTAGAGGGGGAAGATGCTCTATAATCTGATGTTAGAGGAGGAAGATGCTCTATAATCTGATGTTAGAGGAGGAAGATGCTCTATAATCTGGATGTTAGAGGGGTAGATGCTCTATGATCTGATGTTAGAGGAGGAAGATGCTCTATAATCTGGATGTTAGAGGAGGATGACGCTCCAGCAGAAACAGACCATAAACACTGAAGCGTCTCCATGGCGACGAGCTCTGACGGTGGTTGTGTCCTCAGGTGTGTCAGTCGGAGGAGGTGCCGCTCAGCGTCGGTTCTATGGAGAAGTTGGACGGAACATCTCAGTGACCACAGAGTTTCCCTTCCGTGGATCCTGGAGAATCTTCTGCAGGAACAACTGCAGCGGAACAAACATTCTCATGGAGACCAAGAACGCCTCTGCTGACGCTGGACGGTTCCGCCTCCGTTCCCAGAGCAGAGGAACCTTCAGTAAACACTCCCTCCTCACTGTGGACGTCACCGCGCTCACCAGGAGTGACGCCGGGCTGTACCTGTGCGGTCTGTACAAAGGCTCCTCCTACTATAACTCAGGGTTCCACATCGTCGTCGTCGACAGTGAGTTTCAAACAGCCTCACTCACACCCCGTTTCCACGGCAACGCTTCAGGTGGAAAGGTTCAGCTTCAGGTTCCCTCATCAACCTGCTGAAGACGAGCTCACGCTGTTAGCTTTAGCATCTGAAGAGCGGCTCGGTGACAGGTGGAGCACCAGAAGGTGGAGGACAGTTAGAGGTGGAGGTACAGTTAGAGGTGGAGGTACAGTTAGAGGTGGAGCACCAGAAGGTGGAGGACAGTTAGAGGTGGAGGTACAGTTAGAGGTGGAGCACCAAAAGGTGGAGGTACAGTTAAAGGTGGAGCACCAAAAGGTGGAGGTACAGTTAAAGGTGGAGCACCAAAAGGTGGAGGTACAGTTAGAGGTGGAGGTACAGTTGGAGGTGGAGCACCAGAAGGTGGAGGACAGTTAGAGGTGGAGCACCAGAAGGTGGAGGTACAGTTTGAGGTGGAGGTACAGTTGGAGGTGGAGCACCAGAAGGTGGAGGACAGTTGGGGTGGAGCACCAGAAGGTGGAGGACAGTTAGAGGTGGAGGACAGTTGGGGTGGAGTACCAGAAGGTGGAGGTACAGTTAGAGGTGGAGCACCAAAAGGTGGAGGTACAGTTAGAGGTGGAGGTACAGTTGGAGGTGGAGCACCAGAAGGTGGAGGTACAGTTAAAGGTGGAGCACCAAAAGGTGGAGGTACAGTTAGAGGTGGAGGTACAGTTGGAGGTGGAGCACCAGAAGGTGGAGGACAGTTAGAGGTGGAGCACCAGAAGGTGGAGGTACAGTTTGAGGTGGAGGTACAGTTGGAGGTGGAGCACCAGAAGGTGGAGGACAGTTGGGGTGGAGCACCAGAAGGTGGAGGACAGTTAGAGGTGGAGGACAGTTGGGGTGGAGTACCAGAAGGTGGAGGACAGTTGGGGGTGGAGCACCAGAAGGTGGAGGTACAGTTAGAGGTGGAGGTACAGTTGGAGGTGGAGCACCAGAAGGTGGAGGACAGTTAGAGGTGGAGGACAGTTGGGGTGGAGCACCAGAAGGTGGAGGACAGTTAGAGGTGGAGGTACAGTTGGAGGTGGAGCACCAGAAGGTGGAGGACAGTTAGAGGTGGAGGTACAGTTGGGGGTGGAGCACCAGAAGGTGGAGGACAGTTAGAGGTGGAGGTACAGTTGGAGGTGGAGCACCAGAAGGTGGAGGACAGTTGGGGGTGGAGCACCAGAAGGTGGAGGACAGTTAGAGGTGGAGGTACAGTTGGAGGTGGAGCACCAGAAGGTGGAGGACAGTTAGAGGTGGAGGTACAGTTGGGGGTGGAGCACCAGAAGGTGGAGGACAGTTAGAGGTGGAGGTACAGTTGGAGGTGGAGCACCAGAAGGTGGAGGACAGTTAGAGGTGGAGGTACAGTTGGGGGTGGAGCACCAGAAGGTGGAGGACAGTTAGAGGTGGAGGTACAGTTGGAGGTGGAGCACCAGAAGGTGGAGGACAGTTGGAGGTGGAGCACCAGAAGGTGGAGGACAGTTAGAGGTGGAGGTACAGTTGGAGGTGGAGCACCAGAAGGTGGAGGTACAGTTAGAGGTGGAGCACCAGAAGGTTTCCAGTAGAAGCTCCGCAGCATTAGAGGGTGGGGTCACCATCTCGTTGGTCTTTATCCAGGTTAAGTTCTTGCAGATCAGATTCAGACGGGTGGAGCAGCGACAGAATCTTTTTTTTAAAAGTGTTCATGTCACATTAGGTGTAGTTCTTCCTGACCGTCGTCGTTTCTCCAGGGGTTCTGGAGGAAGCCTCCGCCCAGACGCCTCACCCACTGCTGCTGGTAGAAGCCGGACGCTCCCTCACGGTCGCCTGCTCCTTCCAGTCCTCAGGAACCTCGGAGTACTTCTGCAGGGAGAACTGTTCCACCGAGAACATCCTGGTTCAAACCAACGGCAGCAGAAATCAACACGGTAGATTCAGCATCCAGTCAGCAGGAGGCGCTGGAGGCGCTGGAGACGCTGGAGGCGCTGGAGGCGCTGGAGGCGCTGGAGACGCTGGAGACGCTGGAGACGCTGGAGACGGAGAGACTGTGTCTGTGAGCATCGACCCGCTGCAGCGCTCCGACTCAGGATGGTTCCGATGCAGCTTGAGGACCCACTCCAGGGAATCAAACATCGACTTCTACGTCAGCGTCTCAGACGGTGAGCTTTCACTGAACCGTTCACCCCTGGTGGTGCAAACTTGTATTGCAAGGCAAAACGTGATGGTTTGTTTGTTGTATTGTTGGACGTGACGTCGTGAGTTACTCGTCTCGTTAGGATTACTGTTTTTAGGTTCTATTGATCCACATTTAACATAAATATCACGTTCTGCAGTGTCACATTGGGGTTTTAGAACGATTTGATTTGGTCACGACCAGATTTCCTCTGTGGACGCAACATTGTGGAACGTCTGTTTAACCAGCAGCTTCACCAGAGAGTCCAGACCCGGGTTCTCCAGACTCCAGACCTCCACCAGCGCTCCCTGAAACCACCACCCAGTCTGAACCGGGTCAGAACCACAGAACAGGTAGCGGCCCGGCTCTCATGATGGAGATGAAGGAGTGTGTGTGATTAAGAGTGAAGCTTTGGGGGAAGTGGTGGAAATTAATTTACCCTCAACTTAGTTTGGACCGTGAGACGCTGCTGCAGGTTGAAGTTCCTGCTGAGGAAATGAGCAGCAGACGACCTGAGTTTTGTCTGAAAGGATCAGAACTGATTCTGACTGGGAACTCTGCAGACCTGCTGCTGCCCCTCGGTGGGACTCTGGTGGCCGTCGTGGTCGTCCTGCTGGCCACCTCTCTGCTCGCAGTCTGCAGGAAACCAGCGTCAACGCACACAGGTGACACAACACACACACACACACTGTCACACACTGTTATCCACTGTCACACACACTGTCACACACAGTTATCCACTGTCACACACACTGTTATCCACTGTCACACACACTGTCACACACAGTTATCCACTGTCACACACACAGTTATCCACTGTCACACACACTGTTATCCACTGTCACACACACTGTCACACACAGTTATCCACCGTCACACACACAGTTATCCACTGTCACACACACTGTCACACACAGTTATCCACTGTCACACACACTGTTATCCACTGTCACACACAGTTATCCACTGTCACACACACTGTTATCCACTGTCACACACAGTTATCCACTGTCACACACCAATGAGTCCAAAACTGGATTAAACCAGTTCCAATCCAGATTACTACTTTGAACTAAAGGCCAAAGGTTACTAACTAATCTTACTATTGTTGACAAACGAAGCAGTTTGGTCTAAAGTGACGTCCAGAACGGATCTGAAAACATTTTAAAATGAGATGAAAGCTCAGACTGAACGTCCATAACGACGGCGGATGTAATTTCAGATTATATTCAGATTATTGTCAGATTATATTCAGTTAACATGAACCTCAGTCAGTCTGAACGATCCTGGAGTTGAAACGTGGTTTAGATTCAGTCTGACCGGCGACTCTGGAAGGGAGAAATGCCGTGATTAGTTAAACTACAAACTAATCCAGACTAACGCAGACTAATCCAGACTAATCCAGTTCAAACTGGAACCAAATGAAGTCAGATTAAAGTGTGAACCTTTTGAAATGTGCCGGCGGCTCCGACCGGATCTCTCCTGTTGGAATCTTCCGGACTCGTCTGCAGGTCGTTCGCTGGAACAAGAAGTTTCTGTCTCTGAGGTAAATCCCACCAAACCTTCACACTCTTCCTCACTGGAGACCAGGTGATGAAGGTCTTCTGTTTCTGCAGAGCGTCTGGGGGAACCAGGGCGAGGAGGTCTTCTCCACTCAGGTGAAGTTCATCAAACCACGGCCAGGTCGACCCGGCGGCTTCCTGCACACAGTGAGACCAGACTCTTCTTCTTCCTTCAGGGTGACGACGACTCCGGCCGACTGACCTACTCCGAGGTGGTCTTCTCCAGGAGCGGTGCTCCAGGTGGCGCCCCCCAGAGGACAGCTGAAGACGTGGTGTACTCGCTGCCTCAAGCACGTCGGAGCTCCGAAGACGGTCCACTGTACTCCATCGTCAAGCAGCTCGGCGTCGCCGAGACTACACTTAGTGCCACCGACTGACCACTGACCACCGACTGACCACTGACCACCGACAGTCTGACCACCGACAGTCTGACCACTGACCACCGACAGTCTGACCACCGACAGTCTGACCACTGACCACTGACCACCGACAGTCTGACCACTGACCACCGACAGTCTGACCACCGACAGTCTGACCACTGACCACTGACCACCGACAGTCTGACCACTGACCACTGACCACTGACCATCGACAGTCTGGGGGGGTCGGTTGCCTTTTGTGAACATATTGACTGAATTTAAATTTTTTTGTAAAATTATCAAAAAGTATTTGCAGAATCCATAAAGAACTTGCTGTACACAGATTTATTGGTTTATTCATTTAGTTTTATTTTCAACTGTAACAAAAGACCAAAATAATAATTTAGGGAAAACTATTAAGTAATAATTAAAAGAAAGAAAAATCATCAACTTTTAAACATTTGCTGAATTATTTCAATTAAATAATAATAAATAAATTAAATATTACTCTTCATTTCACAGCATTACATTACTGGGAATAGTTTTATTTTGACAGTCACCGTAATAACAATCCAACTTGGTAGTTTTATTTTGACAGTCACCATAATAACAATCCAACTTGGTGGTTTTATTTTGACAGTCACCGTAATAACAATCCAACTTGGTGGTTTTATTTTGACAGTCACCGTAATAACAATCCAACTTGGTAGTTTTATTTTGACAGTCACCATAATAAGAATCCAACTTGGTGGTTTTATTTTGACAGTCACCATAATAAGAATCCAACTTGGTGGTTTTATTTTGACAGTCACCATAATAAGAATCCAACTTGGTGGTTTTATTTTGACAGTCACCTTAATAAGAATCCAACTTGGTAGTTTTATTTTGACAGTCACCATAATAAGAATCCAACTTGGTAGTTTTATTTTGACAGTCACCGTAATAACAATCCAACTTGGTAGTTTTATTTTGACAGTCACCATAATAAGAATCCAACTTGGTAGTTTTATTTTGACAGTCACCATAATAAGAATCCAACTTGGTAGTTTTATTTTGACAGTCACCATAATAAGAATCCAACTTGTGTGTGTGTGTATTCCAGTCACGGATCCTGAGTCATGCTTGCGGTAAACACTCTTCATGTGGAGAAAGAGACGAGTGTGTGTCGATGACACGTCCCAGACAAGGACACGAGGGAAGAGAACGATTCACATCTGTTGTATTGATCACTGCATCTTAACCACTGCACACACACACACACACACACACACACACACACACACACACACACACACACACACACACACACACACACACACACACACACACACACACACACTCTGGTTAAGTGAATTAGAAGATATGAAGATGGAGGGGAGGATGTGGGGGGCAGGGCGTCTGCTTAAGAGGAAACTCAATTTTCTGAGCAGGAGATCAGAAGACAAACAACAATCTTTTTTCATTTTTTCTTTTCAACTTGCCAAAGCCAATAATGTCTCGTCTCCATGACGACGGCCAGCGTTTTGGTTTTTTTTCGTTTCAGATAAGTTTCTTATTTACTGCCACAGAAACCGCAAAAACAGTGAAAACGTTCTAGTTTCCATGTTGGTCCACTAGTAGGTGCTGTTAGGTTTAGTACTGAAAGAACACACACACACACACACACACACACACACACACACACACACACACACACACACACACACACACACACACACACACACACACACACACACACACACACACACACACACACACACACAGAGCAATGAGCTCTAAACATGAACAGGAGAACACTGACATTCGAGAGGACAGACCACCAAGTTGGATTGTTAATACGTTGACTGTCAAAATAAAAGTACCAAGTTGGATTGTTATTACCGTGACTGTCAAAATAAAAGTACCAAGTTGGATTGTTAATACGTTGACTGTCAAAATAAAAGTACCAAGTTGGATTGTTATTACCGTGACTGTCAAAATAAAAGTACCAAGTTGGATTGTTAATACGTTGACTGTCAAAATAAAAGTACCAAGTTGGATTGTTATTACGGTGACCGTCAAAATAAAAGTCCCAGGAGAATATGGACTGGGGTTCATGACACCACGGAGGAAACATTGTTCTGATTGTCTCTACTGAGCATGTGCAGAACTACTAGTTACTACGACATGGTGAGTAGGACCAGGATCTGGACCAGAGTTTCTGCTGTTTCCATGGCGATGGAGCCCAAGCGTTTCTAGAAAGTCTTGTTTCCTCACGTTACCACGAGTCGGAGTTCAGTGACTCTGATAGGAAGAGTTTCTATGTTTTAAACGACCATCATGAGATTCTTCTCTTGGGTTTGACTTCACGTTACCGAGACCGACGGCTGAAGGTTCTGATCTATTCTGTTGTGGTTGGATTGAGGTTCGCCTTCTTCTGGTGTGAGAATCCTCATAGGTCATCAGCAGCACACGAAACACTGCCAATGAATGGATTTTCCAATGTGAGTGAAGGTGTGGCAGGTGAGCTCTTCATCCAGGACTCACTGACGACACACGGTGTCATAAAGAACATCCAGGACTTTATTGTGACATTCTGCAGTCAGTCAAACATTAATAGATGTTATTTTGTTTTGAAGGAACCAAAAGAGGGAAATCCACTGATTATGTTCTAAAGTGACTCACAGTCCAGATTTCCTG
Source organism: Lipophrys pholis (assembly GCF_963383615.2). Lineage (NCBI taxonomy): Eukaryota > Metazoa > Chordata > Actinopteri > Blenniiformes > Blenniidae > Lipophrys > Lipophrys pholis. The sequence goes on along the minus strand of NC_137630.1, from coordinate 32,685,987 downwards.
CTTTTTAAAAATAAAGGATTTGTTGTCTGTTGTCATTTGTGCAGGTCGTTTGGTTTTTAATCCTCGTGGTGTCAAGCTGTTAGTCCGACCACACGGTGGAGCTCAGGTAATCAAACTACTTCTCAGGTAGTCAAACTACTTCTCAGGTAGTCAAACTACTTCTCAGGTAATCAAACTACTTCTCAGGTAGTCAAACTACTTCTCAGGTAATCAAACTACTTCTCAGGTAGTCAAACTACTCAGGTAGTCAAACTACTTCTCAGGTAGTCAAACTACTCAGGTAGTCAAACTACTTCTCAGGTAGTCAAACTACTCAGGTAGTCAAACTACTTCTCAGGTAATCAAACTACTTCTCAGGTAGTCAAACTACTCAGGTAGTCAAACTACTTCTCAGGTAGTCAAACTACTTCTCAGGTAGTCAAACTACTCAGGTAGTCAAACTACTTCTCAGGTAATCAAACTACTTCTCAGGTAGTCAAACTACTCAGGTAGTCAAACTACTTCTCAGGTAGTCAAACTACTTCTCAGGTAGTCAAACTACTCAGGTAGTCAAACTGCTTCTCAGGTAATCAAACTACTTCTCAGGTAGTCAAACTACTCAGGTAGTCAAACTACTTCTCAGGTAGTCAAACTACTCAGGTAGTCAAACTACTTCTCAGGTAATCAAACTACTTCTCAGGTAGTCAAACTACTCAGGTAGTCAAACTACTTCTCAGGTAGTCAAACTGCTTCTCAGGTAATCAAACTACTTCTCAGGTAGTCAAACTACTCAGGTAGTCAAACTACTTCTCAGGTAGTCAAACTGCTTCTCAGGTAATCAAACTACTTCTCAGGTAGTCAAACTACTCAGGTAGTCAAACTACTTCTCAGGTAGTCAAACTACTCAGGTAATCAAACTACTTCTCAGGTAATCAAACTACTCAGGTAGTCAAACTACTTCTCAGGTAGTCAAACTGCTTCTCAGGTAGTCAAATTACTTCTCAGGTAGTCAAACTACTTCTCAGGTAGTCAAACTGCTTCTCAGGTAGTCAAATTACTTCTCAGGTAGTCAAATTACTTCTCAGGTAGTCAAACTGCTTCTCAGGTAGTCAAATTACTTCTCAGGTAGTCAAACTACTTCTCAGGTAGTCAAACTACTCAGGTAGTCAAACTACTTCTCAGGTAGTCAAACTGCTTCTCAGGTAGTCAAACTACTTCTCAGGTAGTCAAACTACTCAGGTAGTCAAACTACTTCTCAGGTAGTCAAACTGCTTCTCAGGTAATCAAACTACTTCTCAGGTAGTCAAACTACTCAGGTAGTCAAACTACTTCTCAGGTAGTCAAACTACTCAGGTAATCAAACTACTTCTCAGGTAATCAAACTACTCAGGTAGTCAAACTACTTCTCAGGTAGTCAAACTGCTTCTCAGGTAGTCAAATTACTTCTCAGGTAGTCAAACTACTTCTCAGGTAGTCAAACTACTTCTCAGGTAGTCAAACTGCTTCTCAGGTAGTCAAATTACTTCTCAGGTAGTCAAACTGCTTCTCAGGTAGTCAAATTACTTCTCAGGTAGTCAAACTACTTCTCAGGTAGTCAAACTACTCAGGTAGTCAAACTACTTCTCAGGTAGTCAAACTGCTTCTCAGGTAGTCAAATTACTTCTCAGGTAGTCAAACTGCTTCTCAGGTAGTCAAATTACTTCTCAGCTAGTCAAACTACTCAGGTAGTCAAACTACTCAGGTAGTCAAACTACTTCTCAGGTAGTCAAACTACTTCTCAGGTAGTCAAACTACTCAGGTAGTCAAACTACTTCTCAGCTAGTCAAACTGCTTCTCAGCTAGTCAAACTACTTCTCAGCTAGTCAAACTACTTCTCAGGTAGTCAAACTACTCAGGTAGTCAAACTACTTCTCAGGTAGTCAAACTGCTTCTCAGGTAGTCAAACTACTTCTCAGGTAGTCAAACTACTCAGGTAGTCAAACTACTTCTCAGGTAGTCAAACTACTTCTCAGGTAGTCAAACTACTCAGGTAGTCAAACTACTTCTCAGCTAGTCAAACTGCTTCTCAGCTAGTCAAACTACTTCTCAGCTAGTCAAACTACTTCTCAGGTAGTCAAACTACTCAGGTAGTCAAACTACTTCTCAGCTAGTCAAACTACTTCTCAGCTAGTCAAACTACTCAGGTAGTCAAACTGCTTCTCAGCTAGTCAAACTACTCAGGTAGTCAAACTACTTCTCAGGTAGTCAAACTACTTCTCAGGTAGTCAAACTACTCAGGTAGTCAAACTACTTCTCAGGTAGTCAAACTGCTTCTCAGCTAGTCAAACTACTTCTCAGCTAGTCAAACTACTCAGGTAGTCAAACTACTTCTCAGCTAGTCAAACTACTCAGGTAGTCAAACTGCTTCTCAGCTAGTCAAACTACTTCTCAGGTAGTCAAACTGCTTCTCAGCTAGTCAAACTACTTCTCAGCTAGTCAAACTACTTCTCAGCTAGTCAAACTACTCAGGTAGTCAAACTACTTCTCAGGTAGTCAAACTACTTCTCAGCTCGTCAAACTACTTCTCAGGTAGTCAAACTACTTCTCAGGTAGTCAAACTACTTCTCAGCTAGTCAAACTACTTCTCAGGTAGTCAAACTACTTCTCAGCTAGTCAAACTACTACTACTTCTCAGGTAGTCAAACTACTTCTCAGCTAGTCAAACTACTTCTCAGCTAGTCAAACTACTTCTCAGCTCGTCAAACTACTACTACTTCTCAGGTAGTCAAACTGCTTCTCAGCTAGTCAAACTACTTCTCAGGTAGTCAAACTGCTTCTCAGGTAGTCAAACTACTTCTCAGGTAGTCAAACTACTTCTCAGCTAGTCAAACTACTTCTCAGGTAGTCAAACTGCTTCTCAGCTAGTCAAACTACTTCTCAGGTAGTCAAACTACTTCTCAGGTAGTCAAACTACTCAGGTAGTCAAACTACTTCTCAGGTAGTCAAACTACTCAGGTAGTCAAACTGCTTCTCAGGTAGTCAAACTACTTCTCAGCTAGTCAAACTACTTCTCAGGTAGTCAAACTACTCAGGTAGTCAAACTGCTTCTCAGGTAGTCAAACTGCTTCTCAGCTAGTCAAACTACTTCTCAGCTAGTCAAACTACTCAGGTAGTCAAACTACTTCTCAGCTAGTCAAACTACTTCTCAGCTAGTCAAACTGCTTCTCAGGTAGTCAAACTACTTCTCAGCTAGTCAAACTACTTCTCAGGTAGTCAAACTACTTCTCAGGTAGTCAAACTACTTCTCAGGTAGTCAAACTACTCAGGTAGTCAAACTGCTTCTCAGGTAGTCAAACTACTTCTCAGGTAGTCAAACTACTCAGGTAGTCAAACTGCTTCTCAGGTAGTCAAACTGCTTCTCAGCTAGTCAAACTACTTCTCAGCTAGTCAAACTACTCAGGTAGTCAAACTGCTTCTCAGGTAGTCAAACTGCTTCTCAGCTAGTCAAACTACTTCTCAGGTAGTCAAACTACTCAGGTAGTCAAACTGCTTCTCAGGTAGTCAAACTACTTCTCAGGTAGTCAAACTACTTCTCAGCTAGTCAAACTACTTCTCAGCTAGTCAAACTGCTTCTCAGGTAGTCAAACTACTTCTCAGGTAGTCAAACTACTCAGGTAGTCAAACTGCTTCTCAGGTAGTCAAACTGCTTCTCAGCTAGTCAAACTACTTCTCAGCTAGTCAAACTACTCAGGTAGTCAAACTACTTCTCAGCTAGTCAAACTGCTTCTCAGCTAGTCAAACTACTCAGGTAGTCAAACTACTTCTCAGGTAGTCAAACTGCTTCTCAGGTAGTCAAACTACTTCTCAGGTAGTCAAACTGCTTCTCAGGTAGTCAAACTACTTCTCAGCTAGTCAAACTACTTCTCAGGTAGTCAAACTACTTCTCAGCTAGTCAAACTACTACTACTTCTCAGGTAGTCAAACTACTTCTCAGCTAGTCAAACTACTTCTCAGCTCGTCAAACTACTACTACTTCTCAGGTAGTCAAACTGCTTCTCAGCTAGTCAAACTACTTCTCAGGTAGTCAAACTGCTTCTCAGGTAGTCAAACTACTTCTCAGGTAGTCAAACTACTTCTCAGCTAGTCAAACTACTTCTCAGGTAGTCAAACTGCTTCTCAGCTAGTCAAACTACTTCTCAGGTAGTCAAACTACTCAGGTAGTCAAACTACTTCTCAGGTAGTCAAACTACTCAGGTAGTCAAACTGCTTCTCAGGTAGTCAAACTACTTCTCAGCTAGTCAAACTACTTCTCAGGTAGTCAAACTACTCAGGTAGTCAAACTGCTTCTCAGGTAGTCAAACTGCTTCTCAGCTAGTCAAACTACTTCTCAGCTAGTCAAACTACTCAGGTAGTCAAACTACTTCTCAGCTAGTCAAACTACTTCTCAGGTAGTCAAACTGCTTCTCAGCTAGTCAAACTACTTCTCAGGTAGTCAAACTACTTCTCAGGTAGTCAAACTACTCAGGTAGTCAAACTACTTCTCAGGTAGTCAAACTACTCAGGTAGTCAAACTGCTTCTCAGGTAGTCAAACTACTTCTCAGCTAGTCAAACTACTTCTCAGGTAGTCAAACTACTCAGGTAGTCAAACTGCTTCTCAGGTAGTCAAACTACTTCTCAGGTAGTCAAACTGCTTCTCAGGTAGTCAAACTACTTCTCAGCTAGTCAAACTACTTCTCAGGTAGTCAAACTACTCAGGTAGTCAAACTGCTTCTCAGGTAGTCAAACTACTTCTCAGGTAGTCAAACTACTCAGGTAGTCAAACTGCTTCTCAGGTAGTCAAACTGCTTCTCAGCTAGTCAAACTACTTCTCAGCTAGTCAAACTACTCAGGTAGTCAAACTACTTCTCAGCTAGTCAAACTACTTCTCAGCTAGTCAAACTACTCAGGTAGTCAAACTGCTTCTCAGGTAGTCAAACTGCTTCTCAGCTAGTCAAACTACTTCTCAGCTAGTCAAACTACTCAGGTAGTCAAACTGCTTCTCAGGTAGTCAAACTACTTCTCAGGTAGTCAAACTACTTCTCAGCTAGTCAAACTACTTCTCAGGTAGTCAAACTGCTTCTCAGGTAGTCAAACTACTTCTCAGGTAGTCAAACTACTCAGGTAGTCAAACTGCTTCTCAGGTAGTCAAACTGCTTCTCAGCTAGTCAAACTACTTCTCAGCTAGTCAAACTACTCAGGTAGTCAAACTACTTCTCAGCTAGTCAAACTGCTTCTCAGCTAGTCAAACTACTCAGGTAGTCAAACTACTTCTCAGGTAGTCAAACTGCTTCTCAGGTAGTCAAACTACTTCTCAGGTAGTCAAACTGCTTCTCAGGTAGTCAAACTACTTCTCAGCTAGTCAAACTACTTCTCAGGTAGTCAAACTACTTCTCAGCTAGTCAAACTACTACTACTTCTCAGGTAGTCAAACTACTTCTCAGCTAGTCAAACTACTTCTCAGCTCGTCAAACTACTACTACTTCTCAGGTAGTCAAACTGCTTCTCAGCTAGTCAAACTACTTCTCAGGTAGTCAAACTGCTTCTCAGGTAGTCAAACTACTTCTCAGGTAGTCAAACTACTTCTCAGCTAGTCAAACTACTTCTCAGGTAGTCAAACTGCTTCTCAGCTAGTCAAACTACTTCTCAGGTAGTCAAACTACTTCTCAGGTAGTCAAACTACTCAGGTAGTCAAACTGCTTCTCAGGTAGTCAAACTACTTCTCAGCTAGTCAAACTACTTCTCAGGTAGTCAAACTACTCAGGTAGTCAAACTGCTTCTCAGGTAGTCAAACTACTTCTCAGGTAGTCAAACTACTTCTCAGCTAGTCAAACTACTTATCAGCTAGTCAAACTGCTTCTCAGGTAGTCAAACTACTTCTCAGGTAGTCAAACTACTCAGGTAGTCAAACTGCTTCTCAGGTAGTCAAACTGCTTCTCAGCTAGTCAAACTACTTCTCAGCTAGTCAAACTACTCAGGTAGTCAAACTACTTCTCAGCTAGTCAAACTACTTCTCAGCTAGTCAAACTGCTTCTCAGGTAGTCAAACTACTTCTCAGCTAGTCAAACTACTCAGGTAGTCAAACTGCTTCTCAGGTAGTCAAACTGCTTCTCAGCTAGTCAAACTACTTCTCAGCTAGTCAAACTACTCAGGTAGTCAAACTGCTTCTCAGGTAGTCAAACTGCTTCTCAGCTAGTCAAACTACTTCTCAGGTAGTCAAACTACTCAGGTAGTCAAACTGCTTCTCAGGTAGTCAAACTACTTCTCAGCTAGTCAAACTACTTCTCAGGTAGTCAAACTACTTCTCAGGTAGTCAAACTACTTCTCAGGTAGTCAAACTGCTTCTCAGGTAGTCAAACTGCTTCTCAGGTAGTCAAACTACTTCTCAGGTAGTCAAACTACTCAGGTAGTCAAACTGCTTCTCAGGTAGTCAAACTGCTTCTCAGCTAGTCAAACTACTTCTCAGCTAGTCAAACTACTCAGGTAGTCAAACTACTTCTCAGGTAGTCAAACTGCTTCTCAGGTAGTCAAACTACTTCTCAGGTAGTCAAACTACTCAGGTAGTCAAACTGCTTCTCAGGTAGTCAAACTACTTCTCAGCTAGTCAAACTGCTTCTCAGGTAGTCAAACTACTTCTCAGCTAGTCAAACTACTTCTCAGGTAGTCAAACTGCTTCTCAGGTAGTCAAACTACTTCTCAGGTAGTCAAACTACTCAGGTAGTCAAACTGCTTCTCAGGTAGTCAAACTACTTCTCAGCTAGTCAAACTACTTCTCAGGTAGTCAAACTACTCAGGTAGTCAAACTGCTTCTCAGGTAGTCAAACTGCTTCTCAGCTAGTCAAACTACTTCTCAGCTAGTCAAACTACTCAGGTAGTCAAACTACTTCTCAGGTAGTCAAACTGCTTCTCAGGTAGTCAAACTACTTCTCAGCTAGTCAAACTACTTCTCAGGTAGTCAAACTACTTCTCAGGTAGTCAAACTACTCAGGTAGTCAAACTGCTTCTCAGGTAGTCAAACTACTTCTCAGGTAGTCAAACTACTCAGGTAGTCAAACTGCTTCTCAGGTAGTCAAACTACTTCTCAGCTAGTCAAACTGCTTCTCAGGTAGTCAAACTACTTCTCAGCTAGTCAAACTACTTCTCAGGTAGTCAAACTGCTTCTCAGGTAGTCAAACTACTTCTCAGGTAGTCAAACTACTCAGGTAGTCAAACTACTTCTCAGCTAGTCAAACTACTTCTCAGGTAGTCAAACTACTCAGGTAGTCAAACTGCTTCTCAGGTAGTCAAACTGCTTCTCAGCTAGTCAAACTACTTCTCAGCTAGTCAAACTACTCAGGTAGTCAAACTACTTCTCAGGTAGTCAAACTGCTTCTCAGGTAGTCAAACTACTTCTCAGGTAGTCAAACTACTCAGGTAGTCAAACTGCTTCTCAGGTAGTCAAACTACTTCTCAGCTAGTCAAACTGCTTCTCAGGTAGTCAAACTACTTCTCAGGTAGTCAAACTACTCAGGTAGTCAAACTGCTTCTCAGGTAGTCAAACTGCTTCTCAGCTAGTCAAACTACTTCTCAGCTAGTCAAACTACTCAGGTAGTCAAACTACTTCTCAGGTAGTCAAACTACTTCTCAGCTCGTCAAACTACTACTACTTCTCAGGTAGTCAAACTACTTCTCAGGTAGTCAAACTGCTTCTCAGCTAGTCAAACTACTTCTCAGGTAGTCAAACTACTCAGGTAGTCAAACTACTTCTCAGGTAGTCAAACTACTCAGGTAGTCAAACTGCTTCTCAGGTAGTCAAACTACTCAGGTAGTCAAACTGCTTCTCAGCTAGTCAAACTACTCAGGTAGTCAAACTACTTCTCAGGTAGTCAAACTACTTCTCAGCTAGTCAAACTACTCAGGTAGTCAAACTACTTCTCAGGTAGTCAAACTGCTTCTCAGCTAGTCAAACTACTTCTCAGGTAGTCAAACTACTTCTCAGCTAGTCAAACTACTCAGGTAGTCAAACTACTTCTCAGCTAGTCAAACTACTCAGGTAATCAAACTACTTCTCAGGTAGTCAAACTGCTTCTCAGGTAGTCAAACTACTTCTCAGGTAGTCAAACTGAAATGTGAAACATTTCTGAAATGAAAATGTTCCCTCCATGGGGGAACCTTTCCACCTCCATGTTCCCCCTCCATGTTCCCCCTGTGAGTCGTAGAGGGTTCCATTCTCTGTGTGACACGGCCTGCTAAATGGAAAAATCACAAAATAACCTGCATAATTTGATTCAAAGTTGTACGCAACGTTGTTCTGGATTTCCCCACTAGGGGTCTCACTGAGCCCCGGGACAGAGCAGGACGCTCATAACGTTTTAGCTCCGGAGCCACAGCGTCAGACTGGAACCTGCTGGAAGCTGAGTCCTGAGAACTCACACCTTCATCAGTCCGGAGAGAAACTCTGGCGGGTTTGATCGCAGCTCCAACTTTATTCACCGATTTATTTAGATTTCATGTGAAAGCTGCTCCTCATCAGGTCGACGTACTGCTCATCATCATCATCAGTCAGAACACAGACTGGAGTCGTCTGAATGCAAGGAAAACATGATTCATTGTCATCAGTCTCATGGGACCATTTTATGTGACATTCTGAGCAATTTTCTGGTTTTAAAACAAATTTTTATGTTAATCAAGTCAAAGCATTTGAAAACATTTTGACAAAATATTATGAAAGTAGAAAATTCTTCCAGAAAGTCAGACGATCCTTTTCATTGTGATTTCACTTTCACAAAAAGAAACGTTCAAAATACCAAATTTAAAACATAAAATCTGATCAAATCGTAGGTTTTTGATCAAGTTTTAAACATTTGAATTAAAAGTCTGTGAATTATTCACTGATTTGAACCATTTCAAGTCCAGTTTGAAAACCCGAGCAGGAAGAAGAAAAGCAGAGAGCAGAGGGACAACAGGGAGGATGGAGAGGTAAAAATAGAGGAGGAGGAGGGGGGCAGCATGGAGGTAAAGAAGAAGGGCGGGGCAGGAGGTATCAGGGGAATACAGAGAGAGAGAGAGAGGGAGAGAGAGTGGATGCAATGACAGAGTGATGTCATTACTGCACAGCAGCCAATCAGAGGGCAGCAGGGAGGGACGAGGAGGAGGAAGAGGAGGAGGAGAGGCAGCACTCAGAAGGGTGTGTTTTATGTACCACTGCAGCAGCTTCAACGAAAAGGAGAAGCATCAGAGAGGAGAGGACGAGTGAGAGAAGACGTCCCTGATAGAGAGAGAGAGAGAGAGAGAGAGAGAGAGAGAGAGAGAGAGAGAGAGAGAGAGAGAGAGAGGAGGACACCTGAGGAGGTGAGAACAAAACTCAATCTGCTCCTGTCTGCGTTCTGTCAGGTCTTACATAAGAGGAGGTGTGTGTGTGTGTGTGTGTGTGTGTGTGTGTGTGTGTGTGTGTGTGTGTGTGTGTGTGTGTGTGTGTGTGTGTGTGTGTGTGTGTGTGTGTGTGTGTGTGTGTGGTCTGTAGGGAGCGTCTGATTCCTGCACGTCATCACATCTTTTTGTCTGGATATTGAATGAATGGACGGCAGCACTACTCAACATTATGGCTCTGAATTATTAACCGCTGAGGACGAGCTGCCGGGAACCAAGAGAAGTTCACTGTGACAGGGTGAGGGTGAGGGTGTGGGTGAGGGTGAGGGTGAGGGTGAGGGTGTGGGTGAGGGTGAGGGTGAGGGTGTGGGTGAGGGTGAGGATGAGTAGTCAGGACGTTCACCTGGTATTGTTCAGTCCTACCAAATGCTGCGGTTGTTTTCATCACTGGTGAGGCGTCCTGGTGTGGCAAGGTGTCCTGGTGGTGAGGCGTCCTGGTGTGGCAAGGTGTCCTGGTGGTGAGGCGTCCTGGTGGCGAGGCGTCCTGGTGTGGCAAGGTGTCCTGGTGGTGAGGCGTCCTGGTGGCGAGGCGTCCTGGTGGCGAAGCAGCGTGGTGGTGAGGCGCCCTGGTGGTGAGGCGCCCTGGTGGTGAGGCGTCCAGGTGGTGAGGCGTCCTGGTGGTGAGGCGTCCTGGTGGCGAGGCGTCCTGGTGGCGAAGCAGCGTGGTGGTGAGGCGCCCTGGTGGTGAGGCGTCCTGGTGGTGAGGCGTCTTGGTGGCGAGGCGTCCTGGTGGCGAGGCGTCTTGGTGGCGAGGCGTCCTGGTGGCGAGGCGTCCTGGTGGCGAAGCAGCGTGGTGGTGAGGCGCCCTGGTGGTGAGGCGTCCAGGTGGTGAGGCGTCCTGGTGGCGAAGCAGCGTGGTGGTGAGGCGCCCTGGTGGTGAGGCGTCCTGGTGGCGAGGCGTCCTGGTGGCGAAGCAGCGTGGTGGTGAGGCGCCCTGGTGGTGAGGCGCCCTGGTGGTGAGGTGTCCTGGTGGCGAGGCGTCCTGGTGGTAAGGCGTCCTGGTGGCGAGGCGTCCTGGTGGCGAAGCGTCTTGGTGGCGAGGCGTCCTGGTGGTGAGGCGTCCTGGTGGTGAGGCGTCCTGGTGGCGAGGCGTCCTGGTGGCGAGGCGTCTTGGTGGCGAGGCGTCCTGGTGGCGAGGCGTCTTGGTGGTGAGGCGTCCTGGTGGTGAGGCGTCCTGGTGGCGAGGCGTCCTGGTGGCGAAGCGTCTTGGTGGCGAGGCGTCCTGGTGGCGAGGCGTCCTGGTGGCGAGGCGTCTTGGTGGTGAGGCGTCCTGGTGGTGAGGCGTCCTGGTGGTGAGGCGTCCTGGTGGCGAGGCGTCCTGGTGGCGAAGCGTCTTGGTGGCGAGGCGTCCTGGTGGTGAGGCGTCTTGGTGTTGAGGCGTCTTGGTGGTGAGGCGTCCTGGTGGCGAGGCGTCCTGGTGGTGAGGCGTCCTGGTGGTGAGGCGTCTTGGTGGTGAGGCGTCCTGGTGGCGAGGCGTCCTGGTGGTGAGGCGTCCAGGTGGTGAGGCGTCCTGGTGGCGAGGCGTCCTGGTGGTGAGGCGTCCTGGTGGTGAGGCGTCCTGGTGGTGAGGCGTCTTGGTGGTGAGGCGCCCTGGTGGTGAGGCGTCCTGGTGGTGAGGCGTCCTGGTGGTGAGGCGTCTTGGTGGTGAGGCGTCCTGGTGGTGAGGCGGTGGCCTCTGTTTGGGTCTGACTGAGGTGGTTTAAGGAAGCTGGAGGACGTCGTGGTTGTTTAAGGCGAAGAAGAACCACCTCCACCTCCTGGAGACAGAACCTCCTGATCCTGTGATTTGTTCTGCAGCTTCTCCGGGACCACGATGATGGTTTGGTTCTGATGGTCCAGCTGAGCTCTGGTCTGTGTGGAAACCAGAGTTTTCTCTTGTTCTTCTGTCTTTGTCCTCCAGTCCAGCAACATCTTCCTCCTGATGATGAAGGTAGAAGAAAGAAGCAGAAAAGATTGACTCTCTTTTCAAGCTGAACGGTTTCTGGTGTTTTCACTCCGTCGATTTAACTGAGCACATCTGCAGCAAACTGTTTGATCCAGTAGAGCGCCACCTGGAGGCTCGGTGTTGGAGACGCGGTTGGAGCTTCACAGGTTTGAACTGAGAACACTGTTTAAAGGAATTTAAAAGAAGTGTGTTGAAGGAGGAAAAGTGTTGGTGAGATTCTGAATCACTTTGTTTTGTTTAAACTTTTGGCTTCGACTCGACGGTCCGTTTCAAAAAGAACTGTTTTCTCTTCTCTTCCTACAGGAGGTGGTTCTCTTCAGGTTTCTGTTTCACTGTTTACTCTCAAGTTCCTCTGCTCCCTCAACTCATAGCAACATCATACAGGGGGGGGGGGGGGGGGGGGGGGGGGGGGGGGGGGGGGGGTGATGGTGGTGATGGTGGGGGGGGGGGGAGTGTGTGTGTGTGTGTGTGTGGTGGGGGGGGTAGTGGTGGTGGGGGGGGGGGGGGGGGGTAATGGGGGGGTAATGGTGGTGATGGTGGGGGGGGGTGTGTGTGTGTGTGTGGTGGGGGGGGGGGTAGTGGTGGTGGGGGGGGGTAATGGTGGTGATGGTGGGGGGGTGTGTGTGTGTGTGTGTGTGTGTGTGGTGGGGGGGGGGGGGTGTGTGGTGGGGGGGGGGGGAGTCACTGCCAGCTCAGTAGAAAGACTCGGTTCTTTTGCCGCTTTTTCCTGCTTTAACTGATTTATTACAAGAAACCAAGTAACTACATTCATTAAAGTAATGTGTTACTGGTATTTACTTCCTACTACTTCGAACCATGGAGGTACATCTGTCTGCCTGTTAGCGAGATGAACCCCGGCAGGGATTCTGACTAACTCAGGTTGTTAGATCCTTTACGTTCTGGAGGAGAACCGGAAACAAGAACTCTGTGATCGCTCTGGTTATTGTTCAATCATTTTGAGAACAACGCACGCACACACACGGGCGCGCGCACACACGCACACATACGCACGTACACATGCGCACAAACGCGCGCGCATGCACGCACACACCCACAGTCGCGCGCGCGCACAAACGCGCACGCACACACACACACCCACACACACACACACAGACACACACCCACACACACACAGACACACACCCACACACACACACACACACACACACGCACACACAGACACACAGACACACACCCACACACACACACAGACACACACACGCACACACACAGACACACACGCACACACACACGCACACACACACACACAGACACACACACACACACACACACACACACACACACACACACACACACACACACACACACACACACGCTGCCGTTGCTCAGCAGCTCTGTTGATGAGGTGATGAGGTATTTGGACGTTGCAGCAGCTCCTCCGCTGGCAGGCTGAGTAGTTTCCATGTTTCCTGGTACCTCGCTGGGGGAAATCTTGTTTATGTTCAGCTGAACACGTTTGTTTGTTCTGAATCTTTGAAGTCATCGCCGATGAACACAAGCCCGTATATAGTCTGAATCCTAGGCCCTGCTTACACCACGTTTCAGGTGGAAACCAGCATTGTTCTGATTGGCTCTACTGAGCATGTGCAGAACTACTAGTTACTGCAGCCATGGTGACCTGCACCAGGACCAGGAGTAGAGTTTCCTCCGTCTACACAGTGTTTTCAACAAGCTACGTTTTCCATCGATTCCATGGAGACGTATCAGTTTCTAAAACTTCCTCCTCTGAAGCCATTTTTACAAAAGTTGTGTTTTCATTGACTCTGAGCCCCGTTGTCGTGTAAACGGACCCAACAAGTGTTTTCACTTGGAAACATTGTGGAAACAATGACAGTACTTCCTAAAGTGTCTCTGGTACTTGATGGTACTCACTACAGTGTGTCTAGTTGTTGACAGTACTTCTTAAAGTGTGTCTAGTTGTTGAGAGTACTTCTTAAAGTGTGTCTAGTTGTTGACAGTACTTCTTAAAGTGTGTGTGGTTGTTGAGAGTACTTGTTAAAGTGTGTCTAGTTGTTGAGAGTACTTCTTAAAGTGTGTGTGGTTGTTGAGAGTACTTGTTAAAGTGTGTCTAGTTGTTGATAGTACTTCTTAAAGTGTGTCTAGTTGTTGAGAGTACTTCTTAAAGTGTGTGTGGTTGTTGAGAGTACTTCTTAAAGTGTGTCTAGTTGTTGACAGTACTTCTTAAAATGTGTGTGGTTGTTGAGAGTACTTCTTAAAGTGTGTCTAGTTGTTGACAGTACTTCTTAAAATGTGTGTGGTTGTTGAGAGTACTTCTTAAAGTGTGTCTAGTTGTTGAGAGTACTTCTTAAAGTACTGTGTGTGGTTGTTGAGAGTACTTCTTAAAGTGTGTGTGGTTGTTGACAGTACTTGTTAAAGTGTGTGTGGTTGTTGAGAGTACTTATTATAGTGTGTCTAGTTGTTGAGAGTACTTGTTAAAGTACTGTGTGTGGTTGTTGACAGTACTTGTTAAAGTACTGTGTGTGGTTGTTGAGAGTACTTGTTAAAGTGTGTGTGGTTGTTGAGAGTACTTGTTAAAGTACTGTGTGTGGTTGTTGACAGTACTTGTTAAAGTACTGTGTGTGGTTGTTGAGAGTACTTGTTAAAGTACTGTGTGTGGTTGTTGACAGTACTTGTTAAAGTGTGTGTGGTTGTTGAGAGTACTTGTTAAAGTACTGTGTGTGGTTGTTGAGAGTACTTGTTAAAGTACTGTGTGTGGTTGTTGACAGTACTTGTTAAAGTACTGTGTGTGGTTGTTGAGAGTACTTGTTAAAGTACTGTGTGTGGTTGTTGACAGTACTTGTTAAAGTACTGTGTGTGGTTGTTGAGAGTACTTGTTAAAGTACTGTGTGTGGTTGTTGACAGTACTTGTTAAAGTACTGTGTGTGGTTGTTGACAGTACTTGTTAAAGTACTGTGTGTGGTAGTTGAGAGTACTTGTTAAAGTACTGTGTGTGGTGGTTGAGAGTACTTGTTAAAGTACTGTGTGTGGTTGTCTTCACTGTGAGAGGGAGACCTCAGGCGTCTCCAGAGCAGCTGGTTTCTGGCCAGTTGCTCGTCAGTGTTTGACGGCAGCAGCCAGTTAAAGGACCGATCCGACTGTAGACGATGTTTTGTCCTGACGTCTTGATGAATCCATGGATCAATAGATGAATTGATTCTGAAGACGACTGGAGCCGGACTGAAAGGTTCACATGGAGGTTCCAGGCTCAGGGAATCAGATTACTGTCAGACTTCTGCCCATCTCCCCTCCTGGTCTCTCTCTTTACTTCTGCTGGAACTGATTCTCATCCATCTGTCTTTACCCCCCCCCCCCCCTTCCTCCTCCACCACCCCTCCTCCCCCTCTTCCTCCTCCACCCACCACCCCCCCTTCCTCCTCCACCACCCCTCCTCCCCCTCTTCCTCCTCCACCCACCACCCCCCCTTCCTCCTCCTCCACCCTTCTTCCTCCTCCACCCCCCTCTTCCTCCTCCTCCACCCCTCCTCCCCCTCTTCCTCCTCCACCCCCCCCTTCCTCCTCCTCCTCCACCCACCCCCCCTTCTTCCTCCTCCACCCCCCTCTTCCTCCTCCTCCACCCCTCCTCCCCCTCTTCCTCCCTCTTTCACAACTTTTCTGTTTCTTCTTCAAAATGAAGTCTTTGTGTTGAGAGATCGAGGAATGCCCTTTACACTATCACCCCTCCACCTCTTCGTCACCCTCCTCTTCCTCTCTGGTAGTTTGGGTGGGAGTGCTGGGGGGGGGGGGGGGGGGGGGGGGTGTTAGAGCCTGCAGGAGGTTTTAGGAGCCCCTCAGAAACAGCTGATCTTATTTCACTGTCTTCAACAAGTACACAGTAAAACCCAGACGTATGAGAACAAACATACAGTAGATGAGAACTCGTGTAAGAGAACATATATCACAGGTACGAGAACAAACTCAGCACATCCATGAACACCCAAGAGTAAGAACACGGACATGAGAATCCTCACACATGAGAAGACACATGAGAACAGACGCAGCGGGACTCGTCTGAGGACACACACTCAGTACTGCAGTAAGTATGTGTCTGGTGTTCTGGAAGAACCGAGACAAGAGTCCATTCATGGCGGGACGCAAACACAGAGAGACTTTATCAGTCAGTGACATGACACACACACACACACACACACACACACACACACACACACACACACACACACACACACACACACACACACACACACCACAAAGCAGTGAAAAGGTCATTTCATTAGTTTTTTAAAAATCTTTTCTGTAATTGTGTTTTTGGCTTCACACATTCCGAGCTGAAGAATTTGCTGTGTTTAGTTTCTGATGAAGATGAGGTCATGTTCCTGTTTCAGTTCCTCTCTGGTCCGACTTCACAATCAACTGAACATTTCTAACTTTAAAAACTGTGGATGAACCAAAGAACTACGTCTCACTGCTTTTTAATGGTTCCCTGGAGTAAAACCACCAAACTGCTCAGCGAAGACAGGAAGTCACACTTACGGGTCATTTTACAAATTAATGTGGGAAAATATGTGGACTTTTACCAAAATTGGTGAAACGACACAAACTCGATAGTCAATCTCAGTTTTACATCTCGTTTCCACGACAACCATTTCAAATGAAAATGCAATTTGGGGAGTCCTGGTCCTGGTCACCATAGTAACTAGTGGTTCTGCACATGCTCAGTAGAGCCAATCAGAACAAACTCTCCTCCGTGGTGTCACGACTCCCAGTCCATGTTCTCCTGGAATTGGTGCTTTTATTCTGACAGTCACCATAATAACAATCCAGCTTGGTAGTTTTATTTTGACAGTGACCGTAATAACAATCCAACTTGGTAGTTTTATTTTGACGGTCACCATAATAACAATCAAAGTTGGTCGTCTGTCCACTGGTTAAACAGCTGGTGGGATCAAACCAACGAAACGCTGGCGGTTTTTTGTCATTTC
>NC_137630.1:32665171-32669482 GCF_963383615.2 Lipophrys pholis | reverse complement strand
AAACAAAGCTTCTGCCCAATATACTTTTAGCTTCAGACGTCTTAGTCGCTCCAAAAATTACACTATTGAGTATCTTTGCAATAGTAATGTGAGTATCGGATCGGGATTATTATTATTATTATTATTCTTATTCTTATTAATGTAATTTGTCGTACAGGAGGACTATATATTTCACTGAAACCCTAAACTGGTGTGTGTGTGCGTGTGTGTATATACTTCTATTGAAACCATATTTGCTTTTCAAATGAATTGTACATAAATGTGACAGCCCCCCCCCCCCCCCCCCCCCCCCACACACACACACACACACTGATTAGTGTTCCAGTCATTCAGTTATTAAAGTGACAGTTTGATCACATATTCATGACGTCTGAAGGACATCAGAGACTCAATCTGCAGATAAACTCACCTTCAGGCTGTGTGTGTGTGTGTGTGTGTGTGTATGTGTGTGTGTGTGTGTGTGTGTGTGTGTGTGTGTGTGTGTGTGTGTGTGTGTGTGTGTGTGTGTGTGTTGTGTGTGTGTGTGTGTGTGTGTGTGTGTGTGTGTGTGTGTGTGTGTGTGCACGCATGAGCTCCTTTGCCTAATCTCTATCCACACTTCCACTTCTTTCATTCAGACAGGAATTCTTCAATGAATTCACCCCCCCCCCCCCCCCCCCCCCCCCCAGGTCCCCATAGACCGTCCACCTGCACCCCAGTTGCCCCTCCTCCTCCCATGTCCCGTCTGGTCCACCTGCCTCTGCCCTCTAAAGCCCCTCAGGGTTTCCGGGACGGCAGCTGAGATAAACATCACGCAGACTTTTCAAGACAAAACGCATCATTTTCATATTTCTGCTCAGCAGAAGTTTATTTATTTACACTGCAACATTCTGCAAATGATGTAGTTGTCCTCTTGAGCCACTAGTTGGTGCTGTGGTTGTTTTTGTAATGAACCCACACACACAAGCAGCATTTCCAACATCTACAAGGCGACGGAGCCTGAGCATTTTCAGAAAGTGTTGTTTTTGCCAGTTTCCACGGAGACGGAGGCCTATCATTTTCAGAAAGTTCCACCTTGGGAGCAGTTTCAACAAGTTGTGTCTCCAGCAACTCCGAGCTACTTTGTCTCGTAAAAAGACTTCGAAAACGCGACGAAGGTTTTGCGTTTCCACTTGAAATCATTGCTGTGTAAACGGGCTCTTGGAATGGGAAGCTCACCCGCTACTCAATTAGCATAATGCTAATGGCTATAATAGCTAATCCTAGTCGCAGCAGGCCATCGTTCACGTTCCATCTGGAGGACAGCATTAGTTCAGGGTCATTGACGTGCTCTTCTAGGAAAAAGGTGGTTCGTGAAATAGTAACTGTTTGTTGGATGCTATGCTAACACCGAGCTCAGGAAACATCAATGTGGAGCCGCGCGGTTACAGCAGCGTTTATCTCTGCACCCTGGCAGGGACTTCCTGTCTCGTCCATTCCAGACATCCAGACTGACAGCAGCAGGGTGGGGAATTGAACGCCAGCATCTCTTCTGTGTGTGTGTGTGTGTGTGTGTGTGTGTGTGAGTGTGTGTGTGTGTGTGTGTGTGTGTGTGTGTGTGTGTGTGTGTGTGTGTGTGTGTGTGTGTGTGTGTGTGTGTGTGTGTGTGTGTGTGTGTGTGCGCCGTGCTGTGAGAGCACCACCAGACAACACACACTCCGTCTGCAGATCAACACTTCATTCATGACCAGCAGCAGCGCCGGTAAATGAGCTTCATGCATATTTAAATGAGGAGAGTGGGAGGAGCTCTGATGCATGCTGGGACGTTTCCCTCAGACGTCATTTATCCTCAACCCGCCGCCACCGCGTCTGGAGAATCTCCCGCCGTCGCTCGTTATCGCGAGCATGTCGGTGCACGGCGTGACACACACACACACACACACACACACACACACACACACACACACACACACACACACACACACACACACACACACACACACACACACACACACACGGCCTCCTGCTGTTTAGTTTGGGTCATTTATTCAGTAAATAAGCCTGGCAGGTAACAGCCGGGGGCAGGTGTGTGTGTGTGTGTGTGTGTGTGTGTGTGTGTGTGTGTGTGTGTGTGTGTGTGTGTGTGTGTGTGTGTGTGTGTGTGTGTGTGTGTGTGTGTGTGTGTGTCAGGAGTCATAAATGACAACAGCAGATTAAGTGTGTGCGGTTCATCTGACAACAATAGGAGCTGAAATTGGGGTCACGTATGTTGAGTGTCTCTTTGTGTTTCTGTGTGTGTGTGTGTGTGTGTGTGTGTGTGTGTGTGTGTGTGTGCGTGTGTGTGTGTGCGTGTGTGTGTGTGCGCTGGGGGCAGGTTGGGTAATTATGAAATGTAGGAGGGGGGACACTCAATGTCTCAATTAGCCAGCTGTCACTCCTGAACTTAGCTTAGCCTAGCTTAGCCTAGCTTAGCCTAGTTTAGCCTAGCTTAGCCTAGTTTAGCCTAGCTTAGCCTAGCTTAGCCTAGCTTAGCCTAGCTCATGTTAAACTGGATGAACGTAATTCATTCATGCTGAAATAATACTTTCTTTACTCGTGCTTCCTCACTAACAGTACTTTAATAAAGTATTTTCTACACATTTGAATCATTTTTATGAATGATTATAGTAAAGTATTCTTGAATATTTTGAATCAAAATATTTCAGTTATGTTGTTTAGAGTATTTCTCTTCACCAACATGTTTTACAGAATCACGTCACTTTATTAATCTGTGGGGGAAATTCTACTCTTCCTATTGTATTCATTTTATTTTAGTCTTCTTTATTACCAATATGTTTGAAGTTTATGTGAGTGAGCTTCACAAGCAGTACTTCTACTGGAGTAATCATAGTACCTTTACTTGAATATTGTGGCACTCAAATATACTGAAGTGAAAAACTGTTTGAGTCATTTTACATGAGAAACTCTATTTGAGTTTTTATTGCTTTGAGGAGAAAATAGTACATCATGT
Organism: Lipophrys pholis; assembly: GCF_963383615.2. Taxonomy (NCBI): domain Eukaryota; kingdom Metazoa; phylum Chordata; class Actinopteri; order Blenniiformes; family Blenniidae; genus Lipophrys; species Lipophrys pholis. The sequence continues at coordinate 32,666,514 of NC_137630.1, read as the reverse complement.
TGGATCCTTGTTTAGTATAAAAGTGAACCTGGTATCCGAGCCGGGTTGGGCCGGACCGGACCGGACCGGACCGGACCGGGCCGGGCTATGCTCTCCCCTCCACCTCGTTCCATCAGCATTAAAGGAGCCACAGACTTTGAAGTGGCAGATTATTTTTAGGGGTTTTTGAAAGAGCAGATTGGATTTACTGAGTTTTGGTTTGGATCAGAGGTGGACGGAGCGAAGCATCGGCCTGGATCCTCTACTGCTCTACTGCTCCACTCCTCCACTCCTCTACTGCTCCACTGCTCCACTGCTCCACTCCTCCACTCCTCCACTCCTCCACTCCTCCACTCCTCCACTCCTCTACTGCTCCACTGCTCCACTCCTCCACTGCTCTACTGCTCCACTGCTCCACTCCTCCACTCCTCTACTGCTCCACTGCTCCACTCCTCCACTCCTCCACTCCTCCACTCCTCTACTGCTCCACTGCTCCACTCCTCCACTGCTCTACTGCTCCACTGCTCCACTCCTCCACTGCTCTACTGCTCCACTGCTCCACTCCTCCACTCCTCCACTCCTCCACTCCTCCACTCCTCCACTCCTCCACTCCTCTACTGCTCCACCTCTCCACTCCTCCACTGCTCCACTCCTCCACTCCTCTACTGCTCCACTCCTCCACTCCTCCACTCCTCCACTCCTCTACTGCTCTACTGCTCCACTCCTCCACTCCTCCACTGCTCCACTGCTCCACTCCTCCACTGCTCTACTGCTCCACTGCTCCACTCCTCCACTCCTCCACTCCTCTACTGCTCTACTGCTCCACTCCTCCACTGCTCCACTCCTCCACTCCTCCACTCCTCCACTCCTCCACTCCTCTACTGCTCCACTCCTCCACTCCTCCACTCCTCCACTCCTCCACTCCTCCACTCCTCTACTGCTCCACTGCTCCACTCCTCCACTCCTCCACTGCTCCACTCCTCCACTCCTCCACTCCTCCACTCCTCCACTGCTCCACTCCTCCACTGCTCCACTCCTCCACTCCTCCACTTCTCCACTCCTCCACTCCTCCACTCCTCCACTCCTCCACTCCTCCACTTCTCCACTCCTCCACTCCTCCACTTCTCCACTCCTCCACTGCTCCACTCCTCCACTTCTCCACTCCTCCACTCCTCCACTTCTCCACTCCTCCACTCCTCCACTCCTCCACTCCTCCACTGCTCCACTCCTCCACTCCTCCACTTCTCCACTCCTCCACTCCTCCACTGCTCCACTCCTCCACTCCTCCACTCCTCCACTCCCCCACTCCTCCACTCCTCCACTCCTCCACTTCTCCACTCCTCCACTCCTCCACTGCTCCACTC
>NC_137630.1:32657671-32660171 GCF_963383615.2 Lipophrys pholis | reverse complement strand
CACACACACACACACACACACACACACACACACACACACACACACACACACACACACACACACACACACACACACACACACACACACACACACACTCACAATGACTCAGCGAGGCCAGCCTGTTCTGCTCTCTCATCACTTGTTGCCCCGGCAACCATTTCCTGGAGACAGGGTGGCGACATCGCTTCCTGTTGGGGAAAAAACAAAAACCTCATTAGAATATTTCCAACAACACAGAGGAAATATATATATATATATATATATATATATATATATATATATATATATATATATATATATATATATATATATATATATATATATATATATATATATATATATTATATATATATATATATATTATATATATATATATATATTAAACAAACAAATCAAAGGAATTCATAAAAGATGAAAATGATGATGCAGGAACACTTGAGGAGGTTTGTGTCTCTACTCCTGTTTCCTGCTCCTGAAGTTGACCTTTGACACTTTGAGGAAACAGATTGCTGCTCAGAGAAACTGAACATCCAAACATTCAAACGATTCAGTGGCTTAAATCAGTAGGAAGAAAAAGTTCTGAATTGGGAGCCTGATTCCCGTTTGATGGTGACACAGCCGGTTGTTGTTTCACTAATACTCACTTCTATAGAAGGACTCCTGCATCGCTCAGCGCAACGCAGCTCGGAGTCACATCCTACCTTCTGGATATGTTCTTCACCAGTAACAGGAAGTGAAGAAATGAAGGAATTACGGAATTGAAAACACAAATGTTCAGAAAGTTTCTTCCATTTACACAAGGGAGGAAACAAACCCTGAAACACGGCGGAGGTTTAGTGTTTTCACTTAAAACCCTTGTTGTGTTCAGCTTCCTCCTCCTCGTTCCTCCAGAAAAAGCTTCAATCTCTTGAACTTCGGACTGGAAGTTTCCACCAGAAGCAGCTCAGTGTGTTTCGTCACGTTTCATTCCGGTTTGTTCTCTTCGTGTTTCAGCCCAGCCGGTTCTCCTCAAGAAACAGAATGTCCACAAGAGGGCGTACGAGGGCGAGAGCATCATCCTGTCCTGCAACCCCCCGCAAAGCTCCACACCTCCGCACATCCACTGGATGGACAAGAGTGAGTCTGTCCATCTGTCCATCTGTCTGTCTCTCCATCTGTCAATCCATCCGCTGCCCAATGGCTGAATGTGTGTTGGAATCAGAGGATTCAGGAGGATTCAGGAGGATTCGGGAATCAGGAGGATTCGGGATTCAGGGGGATTCAGGAGGATTCAGGAAGATTCAGGAGGATTCAGGAGGATTCAGGGGGATTCAGGAGGATTCAGGGGGATTCAGGAGGATTCAGGGGGATTCAGGAGGAATCAGAGGAATCAGGAGGATTCAGGAGGATTTAGGAGGATTTAGGAGGATTCAGGAGGATTCAGGAGGAATCAGAGGAATCAGGAGGATTCAGGAGGATTCAGGAGGATTCAGGAGGATTCAGGAGGAATCAGAGGAATCAGGAGGATTCAGGAGGATTTAGGAGGAATCAGGAGGATTCAGGAGGATTCAGGAGGATTCAGGAGGAATCAGAGGAATCAGAGGAATCAGGAGGAATCAGGAGGATTCAGGAGGAATCAGAGGATTCAGGAGGATTCAGGAGGATTCAGGAGGAATCAGAGGATTCAGGAGGATTCAGGAGGATTCAGGAGGAATCAGAGGATTCAGGAGGATTCAGGAGGATTCAGGAGGAATCAGGAGGATTCAGGAGGATTCAGGAGGATTCAGGAGGAATCAGAAGGATTCAGGGGGATTCAGGAGGATTCAGGGGGATTCAGGAGGAATCAGAGGAATCAGGAGGATTCAGGAGGATTTAGGAGGATTTAGGAGGATTCAGGAGGATTCAGGAGGAATCAGAGGAATCAGGAGGATTCAGAAGGAATCAGGAGGATTCAGGAGGATTTAGGAGGATTCAGGAGGATTCAGGAGGAATCAGGAGGATTCAGGAGGATTCAGGAGGATTCAGGAGGAATCAGAGGAATCAGGAGGATTCAGGAGGATTCAGGAGGAATCAGAGGATTCAGGAGGAATCAGGAGGAATCAGGAGGATTCAGGAGGTATCAGAGGATTCAGGAGGATTCAGGAGGATTCAGGAGGAATCAGGAGGATTCAGGAGGATTCAGGAGGATTCAGGAGGATTCAGGAGGATTCAGGAGGAATCAGGAGGATTCAGGAGGATTCAGGAGGATTCAGGAGGATTCAGGAGGATTCAGGAATCAGCACCACTGCCTCTGCATTGCAGAGTCTCTCTACTCACACTAACGACAGCAGTTCCACCTTCTCTCACTTTATTTCTCTCCTCTGTCGTCCACCGCCTTTCTGTCTTTGAGACTGTGTTTTGTCTTCCATGCTCCATGCTACTCCTTCCTCTCTGTCCTCACTCTTCCTCTCCGTCCTCACTCTTCCTCTCTGTCCTCACTCTTCCTCTCTGTCCTCCCTCTCCCTCTCTGTCCTCACTCTTC